>NC_134401.1:98412155-98715190 GCF_050003625.1 Haematobia irritans | reverse complement strand
GCCCATTTGCAATACCATCCGACCTTCATCAATAAAAACTACTTGTGCCAAGTTTCAAGTCGATAGCTTCTTTCGTTCGGAAGTTAGCGTTATTTCAACAGACGGACGGACATGCTCAGATCGACTCAGAATTTTACCACGACCCAGAATATATATATACGGGGTCTTATATATATATATATATATATATATATATATATATATATATATATATATATATATATATATATATATATATATATATATATATATATATATATATATATATATATATATATATATATATATATATATATATATATATATATATATATACATATATATATATATATACATATATATATATATATATATATATATATATATATATATATATATATATATATATATATATATAAGACCCCGTATATATATATTCTGGGTCGTGGTAAAATTCTGAGTCGATCTGAGCATGTCCGTCCGTCTGTTGAAATAACGCTAACTTCCGAACGAAAGAAGCTATCGACTTGAAACTTGGCACAAGTAGTTTTTATTTATATATATATATATATATATATATATATATATATATATATATATATATATATATATATATATATATATATATATATATATATATATATATATATATATATATATATATATATATATATATATATATATATATATATATATATATATAAGACCCCGTATATATATATTCTGGGTCGTGGTAAAATTCTGAGTCGATCTGAGCATGTCCGTCCGTCTGTTGAAATAACGCTAACTTCCGAACGAAAGAAGCTATCGACTTGAAACTTGGCACAAGTAGTTTTTATTGATGAAGGTCGGATGGTATTGCAAATGGGCCATATCGGTCCACTTTTACGTATAGCCCCCCTAATAAACGGATTCCCAAATTTGGCTTGCGGGGATTCTAAGCGAAGCAAATTTCATCCGATCCAGCTGAAATTTGGTACATGGTGTAAGTATATGGTCTCTAACAACTATGCAAAAATTGGTCCACATCGCTTAATAACTCAATGATTAAAACCGCTATGTTCCGGAATAGGAAAAACAATTAGGTAATATGGGGAAAAATTTAAAACTTTGAAGCAGGACAAAAAGTGAAGCAGCTTTTTGGAAGAAGGAGTGACGAAGTAAATTTTGTGAAAATGAAGCAAAATACTTCGATTGAAGTAGTAGCGGCAGCACTGAACCCAATAAATCAGTATCGAGTGAATGTTGTTGTGACGTCATATCATTGAAGTTATGCATTTGTTTCCATTCTCGGTCGCAAGCAAACATTCGATTGCATTTGGTGAAACGGGATAATCGAGAATACTCGAACATTTAACGGGAGTTTTTGAGAAAAGAAGTCATTGAGTTGGCGTTTCTTAAAGTATAAGTGTGTAATTAATACTTAAGCTTATTGACGATAAAATGAGTAATTCTAACAATGTTTAAATTTGTTATGTTTTTATATGTAACTAGCAACAGTAAATTTATGTTTGTGTCTTTTGTTTGTTTTTTATACCCTCCACCATAGGAAGGGGGTATATTATATTTTTCATTCCGTTTGTAACACATCGAAATATTGCTTTAAGACCCCATAAAATATATATAGTCTGGGTCGTGGTGGAATTTTGAGTCGACCTAAGCATGTCCGTCTGTTGAAATCACGCTAACTTCCGACTGAAACAAGCTATAGGCTTGAAACTTGGCATAAGTAGTTGTCATTGATGTAGATGTTATGGCAAATGGTTGTCGGATGGTATTGCAAATGGACCATATTTTATCAAAATTTTTTTGTATAAAAAATGTTATCAAAATTTGATTTCTATAGAAAATTTTGTCAAAATTTTATTTCTATAGAAAATTTTGTCAAAATTTGCTTTCTATAGAAAATTTTATTTCTATAGAAAATGTTGTCAACATCTTATTTCTATAAAAATTTTTATCAAATTTTTATTTCTATAAAACACTAAAGGGAATTTCAATGGCACCTATTACGATGGTCTTTACCGTAGGAACTTAGCGTTCTTTGCATTACATGACTGTCATTGCAGGTAAATTAGACGCGTTAAGTACCCAGCCATTTTGTATGTGTATGGAAATTATCTCCAGTGCCACATCATATGGCAAATGCCACCACTTCAATCCCTTCTTTTTCTAAGGAAACCGAAATATTGCAACATTTTAAAGTAAAGATAATAGACCTACATCCTTTAGAATATTTTTGTTCTAGAGTAGCTAAAATCCACCACTTCTTTAGGAGATTTAAATAATAATTTACTCACATTTCTCTTTAACTTCAACTATAAACGTTGGTAATTGGTAATATTGAATGATGACATTTTCAAACTCCACTTCTTTAATTTCACAATCATTTACAGCCAAATAATGATCATCCATATTCGGAATACTGTAGACATTGCATACTGTGGAAGATAAAATGTAAAAAAATATGTAATAGGAACACACAAATCATAGTTTAAAGAAATGTCTGTACTCACCCTCTTGGAGAAAAGTATTATAAGAATATGGACATCGTAACGTTACCGCTTCTCTATGTAGCCTATAAGCCGTTTGGATTTTTATACTGAAAGTGAAAGTGCTTATGATATTCAAATCTATATAAGAAGAACTGTTTTATGTGTAAAGGTTTGGGAGGATTCAGTGAGTATTCCCTCGTTATGTCAAAGTTGTGATTCTTTCTATTCTTGCCTTCTTTAAGACATTTGGAGGCAGCATGTACATTTAGGTATTGAGCCTTCTTTTTGATTTCTATTTTGTAGATGTTTAAATAAGAGTCTCTTTTTTTCTTAAAACAACCACGTTTCATTTCAGATATTTTTTAAGAATTCTAAATATTTATGGAATAGCCAAAAAGCAAGAAAAGCTGACTACATTCGGCCGAAATTGCAATAGGTTAGTTAGTATAATTGCAGTCCGATATTATTAGACCACCACTCAGACTATTCAAACCATTATTATTCCACATGTGCTGAAATTCTCTCCTATCAATGAGTTGACGTAAGTTAAATTACAAAAAAAATTGTGAATTTTATTTAAATAAGTATAAAAACATTAAACCATTACATTTAGTTACAATGGCATACATTTAAATAAATTATTAACAAATGACAAAAAATTCTATTCGGTTACGCCGATATCACAAAATTAAGTAAATATTTTTCGACAAATTAAACAAAATTTATTGATTCCGAGCCAAAGAAGCGCGGAATTGAAGTAAGAATACCTTTAAGACACAACGCTCTTTTAAAGTTGATACTACGAAACAAATTTTGATTTATTTGTTATTAATAAGTTCTATCCGATTCTATGTGTAGCACAATGATAAGGGACCTCCCTCTTAAAACCGAATCCGATGCGTTGAAATCCTTAGAAATCGTTTGGAAACCCCTTGGGTGTTCGGCCGAAATAGATATTGAATCCATGACCCCTCGTATGCAAAGTGGACACGATCGAGTGAAAAAAATCCTTGTTTATGGATTCAAATAAACGTTGTCTCCTTCTCCGATATAAATTCATCAGGTCCGTGCAACGTATAGACATCGTATGTCGTTTCACTACCAACAACTCAGGAGGTAATTCAGGTATCTCAATTGGTGGGCAATTTTTATTCAACGGAATCCTTGGCCACCGTTTTGCAATGGTTAGCATGCCAGCCTTACATACAAAGGATCATGGGAGCCAATGTGGTGCAATGGTTAGCATGCCCGCCTTGCATACATAAGGTCGTGGGTTCGATTCCTGCTTCGACCGAACACCAAAAAGTTTTTCAGCGGTGGATTATCCCACCTCAGTAATGCTGGTGACATTTCTGAGGGTTTCAAAGCTTCTCTAAGTGGTTTCACTGCAATGTGGAACGCCGTTCAGACTCGGCTATAAAAAGGAGGTCCCTCGTCATTGAGCTTAACATGGAATCGGGCAGCACTCAGCGATAAGAGAGAAGTTCACCAATGTGGTATCACAATGGACTGAATAGTCTAAGTGAGCCTGATACATCGGTCTGCCACAGAACCTAACCTAACATGGGTTCAACCCCAGTTTCAACCAAACACTCAGCGGTGGAACATCCTCTCTCAGTGATGCTGATGATGATATTTCTGAGCGTCCCAAAATTTCTCTAAGTAGTTTCACCGCAATGTGGAACTCCGTTCGGACTCGGCTATTAAAAAGAGATCTTTGTCATTGAGATAACATAGAATCAGGGATAAAAGAGAACTTCCCTCCAACGCTGTGGTATCACAATGGACTGAATATTCTAAGGGAGCTTGAAATATCGGGCTGCCACAATACCTAACCTAAACTAACCTCTACTAAAAACAGCCCCTGCTTACTAAAATCGTACTCTTTTGGCCTACAAAATAGGTATCTGTGGTAGTGACTTTTTTTACGTTTAGAAAAAAGAAGTCGCACTCCATGAAATACGGACAGCAATTAGGTGTAAAATGGACCAAGAACAACAATGTATTATCATGCCGAAATGCCAAGATTCTATAATTTGGTATAGTAGTACCCCCTTTCCTTTTCTTTTCTCCTCTTCGGAGCACGTTCCTCGCGTGCAGTCTACTATCTCGGATGTTCCGCGGTGGGTATTGGTATGGCCAAATTTCTTTGATTATCATAAAACGACGTCTGGAGTGAGCATGCGAGGCATCCATAGTACGGACAGCTTACTCATGCCCAATATTTAATGCACTCTATCGTTTGGAATTCTAACTGTTTCAGATATATCGCTCACCTTCAATTGAAGGTCTGTCAATACGATATCGTGGATTTTTGCGACTTTATCCTCCATGGTGAGCGTTTCCGGGACACCATGGTTTATCAAAAAACACCATGAAGCTGCTTAAAGTAAATTTTTGTTGGTAGCTTCTTTTTACGATAATACTAGAATTATGTCCATCCCAGATCTCTTTGAGGGTTCCAAACAGCCCCTTGTATAAAATTGAATCAAAATTATGACGCGACCTCGTACAGCAGTCGGTACCACAAGGAGACTCTCCTGGTATAAGAAGTTAAAACTCACATTAAAAAAATCAAAAATTTTCGTCCTCAAGAAGTAAAATGTGATTATTCTTAACGTCCCTAGGTTACGGGGACGAGGCCGTCGTTGTTTGCTGTCATAGAAAAGTCACCTAATAGTAGTCGGTGTTTGCTGTTACATTTTTGTAGTTGGAAACTTTTTAGAGAAATTTTTTGATTAGAAAATGTTACCCAAGGTACAACGAACTAAATTTCCTTAAATATTTCTAAATGCGATCAAAATAACTAAATTTTAGAAATATATATAGATTTTGAGAAAATACAAGACACATTCGTAACATATTGCATTAATTGTTTGTCTGCTTCAGCCAAACTAAAATGTGTTTTAGTGAACGACGAACAGACGAACATCACTATATCGTCTTCGAATTTCATGGAGGATATACAAAAATCAAAATAATTCTAAGCATAAATGCTCTTTACTTCAGATGAGAGACTCTATACATTAGGCTAACCCTGCCAACGCGAATAAAAAAATTCTTCAACATGTATTGGAATGGACGGTACACTCATAGAAAAAAGTCTGCTATAAACAGCAGTCGATGTCTGCTGTTATATTTTTGTACTTCAGGGCCAAGTGAACAACAATTTATAAAATTTTTAGGTTATACATTTTTCCCCAAAGCATATTTAAGAACCAAAAGTAGTTTTTGGTATATTTTTGCACTGTAATATACCTACAAGCTCCTAAATACGATCAGCAAACATTTTGTTTGCTGTTATGCCTCAAATCGATAAATATTCAGATTTTTGGTCAAATACTATAGATATTCATAAAATATTGTTTTAATTATGTTAGGATAGCTCCTAAGTTGACATTCTTATTTGTTTTAACCAAAATAAAACATGTTTTAGTGTAATCGAGCTTCAATAATAGCAGGAAATGTTTGCTATTTCAGCAAACAGTGACTGCTGTCCCTTTTTCAGCAGACTTTCTGCTGTTTTAGCAGACTTTTCTGCTGTCCCTACTAACCAATTTCTTTGGGTGTATGCAAAATAACAGCTAAATTTATTTACATAAGCACGGTTTTACATTTTAATTGAAAATGAAATCTTTTAATTATGAATTAAAAATACAATTAATTCCTAGGTATTATAGGAAACAAAATTGGCCATTCTTATACATACTCTGAATCCATTTCAACTTTTGGCTTTATTAAATTGTGTTTAGAATCATCATCTTCGAAACAATATGAGAATTCTTCATCCATCAGTTCTAGGTCACTAGGATGTTGTGATGATGTGTTTGCAGAATTGCGGTCATTGCCTACGCCCTCCTCATCATTATCTTCGTTGGAGGGTAGTTTTTCAGTATCGCTGTCATCTATCGTATCCTCATTATCACCGGATGGGCGTACATTGCGACGTCGACGGCCTTGTCCACAGGATATGTATGTCTTGGCATTCATGTATTTGCAATAAATACTTCCACGTTTATTTTTGCGATACATATCCAATCGTTCACTAGGAAACATTGCCAAAATGGCTTTTTCGACAACATAGCTGGTTTGTAAATCAAATTTTAATTCATTACGCATAAAATAGGTAACTATAGCATTTATCAAACGTCTCCTCTCGGGCCTGCTAAAACATTTGCGTAAATTGTAAATTTTTAACAAATGTGGACCATCTGGTTTCGAGTCCAATAATATTTCACGCAAATTCACTTTTGGTAAATGCGAATAAGGTCGAACGGCAATTTCACAGAGTCGTTCAACTGGTGCTGCTGCTGCAGAAGATTCTGCGTGCACAAAATTAGAAGTTTT
This sequence comes from Haematobia irritans, assembly GCF_050003625.1. Taxonomy (NCBI): domain Eukaryota; kingdom Metazoa; phylum Arthropoda; class Insecta; order Diptera; family Muscidae; genus Haematobia; species Haematobia irritans. The sequence continues at coordinate 98,708,369 of NC_134401.1, read as the reverse complement.
CATTAATGTACAGGGAGTAGATTCCGCCGAGCTATTTGTGAATGAACTATCTGGCGGGGTGTTATTATTGTTAACATGCAAGAAGGTATTATTCTCTGTTGAATCTTTTGCAGTAACTGTATAAATTGTTTTATTATCTGCTTTTATAATTTGGACATTTTGTTTCTGTTTTTGCTGTATCTGTGAATCAGACGATGTCAGTAGGGAATTTTGTCTGGGGGACTCCGTTCGTGGCGCATTATTGGTACCGCCCTGTAAACACACACAGTATTGTGTTTCCTGACTACATCTGGGCATTGGTTTGCCTATATTATAGCGCCATTGTTCTAAATTGTGTTCAAATCGTATTTGTATTCCCAAAGGAAAGTTATGTAGTAACGTTCGGACGTGATGCAATTTCATCATTTCTAATATTTCAGCATCAATTTTTTCGGCTAAAAAGAAAAGTGTTTTTCAAATTAAAATCTTTTAGGTACATAGTGGGAATAAGTGTTTTCCAATAGACACAAACATTTGAAAAAGAATTCACATATGAGCCACATCTACCAGCAATATTAAAGACTGAGTTCAATATAAAGTTTAAAAAAAAAATAAATTTAGACCTTTTTTTCGTATAACAGTGCTTCTCCCATACTGGTAGAAAAGGTGTTATTGGTCTTATGCTCGTTTTGGTAAATCTCTTAATTTACCAAATTCCACAACCGTGCAATGGTTAGCATGCCCGCCTTGCATACACAAGGTCGTGGGTTCGATTCCTGCTACGACCGAACACCAAAAAGTTTTTCAGCGGTAGATTATCCCACCTCAGTAATGCTGGTGACATTTCTGAGGGTTTCAAAGCCTCTCTAAGCGCGAACGGCGTTCCACATTCCAGTGAAACGAATGTGGATCGCCGTTCGGACTCGGCTATAAAAGGAGGTCCCTTGTCATTGAGCTTAACATGGAATCGGGCAGCACTCAGTGATAAGAGAGAAGTTCACCACTGTGGTATCACAATGGACTGAATAGTATAAGTGAGCCTGATACATCGGGCTGCCACATAACCTAATCTAACCTAACCAAATTCTCTTAATTTATCAGTAGAAGTATATTAAAAAACGAGACATACAAATAAATTGAATATTTTTGTCAAAGCAAAACAAAAAGTTAGACTTGAAAGAGCAAAGACGATACTGCTTGCGCTCGCTGGGCCCCGAGAACAGTCACCTTTGGTGGAGTGATTGATCTGAATAGATGTGCTACGTTTTTAAACCGAATATTTCATGAGTACCTCGAGAGTGGTAGAGCGACAAGGAGAAACATTTTTCGCATTTGTAGTAGCCTGGTAATGACACGCTACAATATACCCAAGCCGAAGTTATTCAAAGTCGAAGCCCCATCGGGTGAGGGGCTTCGACGATATCTCAAGTCTGGTTTTGAATACCCCAAGCAAGAACAGTCTCCGTGTATTTTTAGCTATCTGTTTTCCTTAATACGGTCAATCATACAACTCTCGTATTTGTTATAAGAAGCCTGTATTTGTCGACAGAGACGAAACGAATGTCAGTTGAATGTGTAATTAAAAGATAAGAATTCGAGAAAGCCTCCAGATCGGGAAGCATACCGGACATATCTGAAAAGGACTCAAATGGCACCATATACAAATGTAAATATTTCATTTTTTACACTCTTGCCATTTCAACAATATTGATCCGATTTTTTTGAAATTTGGACTCAGGGGCTAATTTTTCGTGCTCTTTCATAATATGTACAAGTTTAACAATATTTTTTACAATATAGCAATTTTCAATACATTTTTGTATTTTTCTTCAAAATCTGCCACTATTTACAAATGCAAATATTGTGGTTTAAGATACTTTTATTTGATTTGTTTTGAATTATTTCATATGAAAATAATACAAATAAAAGAAGAGGAAATAGTAACTTAAAATATATATATATATATATTTTGGGCAACTGTAGCATTTGGTTTGCACCCAGCTGTGCTCCACACATTGTTGCCTTGTAGGACGCTTCCTTTTTTTTCTCACCATGGTAGCACATATATCAAGCGGTTTTTACTTTTGAATATCCTCTATCACCTTCATCAGGCATAAAGGAAATAGCCAATGATTGTATAGGTTCACCAATAATGTGTCTACAATGCTCAATTTGTTTTTTGTAGCTGGTTTAGTGCCGTTACAACAAGATTCACGAAAAATTTCATGTTTTCGCTCCATTGAGGATTTTTATCCACTTTAAATCCGTTTTTACTAACCAAAAATTGCTACCAGTCTAATTTAGATAGTTCACCGTCGTTTTCCATATGATATTCCCACACTTCATTCTCATGTAAATCGGAGTAAAATGTGGCATCTGTGTATAAATCTGACTAAAGATATACATGGGAGCTATTTCTAAATCTGAACCGATATAAACCAAATTTGGCATGCATAGTAAGAATGTTAAGTCTACACCCTGTGCAAAATTTCACGTAAATCGGAATAAAATTTAAGCTACTGTGGCCATATCTGTATAAATCGGGCGAAAGATATATATGTGGGAGCTATATCTAATTCTGAACCGATTTCAACCAAATTTGGCATACATAGTAAGAATATTAATTCTACTCCCTGTGCAAAATTTCACGTAGATCGGAGCAAACCTATGGCGTCTGTGGTAATATGGGTGTATATCGGGCGAAAGATATATATGGGGGCTATATCTAACTCTGAACCGATTTCAATAATGTCGAACAAATAATGTTCAAAAACAACAATATTTTTTGTGTAGCGAATATCAGAATGCAAAACAAACTTAAAAAAGCGGTTATGTAGTTAAAAATAACAAAGGAAACAAAATATTTACATACAGTATGTCAAGAAAGTGTTTTGACAATAGGATAAAACTTATGTTTTGTTCCAAAATTAAATATAATTTAATTTTAAAAAATATTTTATTATGTATTTTGCAAAGTATACATATTTTATTGTTCTCAAAACGAATTAACAACTCGATTTTTACTTCAATTATTTCTGGAATTTGAAATATTTGGCAATGTCAAAAGACTTTCTTGACATACTGTATGTAAATAGTGGCAGATAATATAGAAAAACATTGGTGCCTAAGCTAGGGTTAAACAAGACAAGCTTCCTCAACTGGTACTTATTCCAGCACAACACTAATTGGTTTATATACACTGTACACTGTTGCAACAACAGCAAAAAGAATGATAAAAACAATTGATCTCATATTCGCAATTGAGATACGTGCGGTTGGCGGTCTAGGAAAATGAATTATTTAAACTTCTTCACGAAAGGTTTTGGTGTATCCTAGAAATAATAAATAATTTTTTATAATAGCCCACAGCAGTTGGTGCAAAATAGAACTATCGATGCAAATTTGTGGCAATAACGAACACTGTGGCAATATCATTATCAAAAATTACAAGTAAGGCCGACTATATTATACCCTTCACCACCTTTTCCACATTTTCGATACCACATCAAATCCGTCCAATGTGTTGGATGCTATATGAATCCATACACATATATTCTGTATATCTGAGCAGATCTGTACAGAGTTCTGCAATACTTCTAGATTTTACATGTAAGTCGGCTAATGCGCTGAGGTGGAACACAATGTTAGTAAAAAACAAGTAAGGAAAGTCTAAAGTCGGGAGGGGCCGACTATATTATACCCTGCACCACTTAGTAGATCTAAATTTTCGATACCATATCACATTCGTCAAACGTGTTGGGGGCTATATATAAAGGTTTGTCCCAAATACATACATTTAAATATCACTCGATCTGGACAGAATTTGATAGACTTCTACAAAATCTATAGACTCAAAATTTAAGTCGGCTAATGCACTAGGGTGGAACACAATGTTAGTAAAAAAATATGGGAAACATTTAAATCTGGAGCAATTTTAAGAAAACTTCGCAAAAGTTTATTTATGATTTATCGCTCGATATATATGCATTAGAAGTTAAGGAAAAATAGAGTAATTTTTACAACTTTTCGACTAAACAGTGGCGATTTTACATGGAAAATGTTGGTATTTTGACCATTTTTGTCGAAATCAGAAAAACATATATATGGGAGCTATATCTAAATCTGAACCGATTTCAACCAAATTTGGCACGCATAGCAACAATGCTAATTCAACCCCTTGTGCAAAATTTCAACTAAATCGGAGTTAAAAATTGGCCTCTATGGTCATATGAGTGTAAATCGGGCGAAAGCTATATATGGGAGCTATATCTAAATCTGAACCGATTTCAACCAAATTTGGCACGCATAGCTACAATGCTAATTCTACTCCCTGTGCAAAATTTCAACTAAATCGGAGCAAAAAATTGGCCTCTGTGGTCATATGAGTATAAATCGGGCGAAAGCTATATATGGGAGCTATATCTAAATCTGAACCGATTTCAACCAAATTTGACACGCATAGCTACAATGCTAATTCTACTCCCTGTGCAAAATTTCAACTAAATCGGAGCAAAAAATTGGCCTCTGTGGGCAAATGAGTGTAAATCGGGTGAAAGCTATATATGGGAGCTATATCTAAATCTGAACCGATTTGGCTGATATTTTGCAAGTTTTTCGAGGCTCATAAAATATTCGGATGTACGGAATTTGAGGAAGATCGGTTGATATACACGCCAATTATGACCAGATCGGTGAAAAATATATATGGCAGCTATATCTAAATCTGAACCGATTTTTTCCAACATCAATAGGGATCGTCTTTGAGCCGAAACAGGACCCTATACCCAATTTTAGGACAATCGGACTAAAACTGCGAGCTGTACTTTGCACACAAAAATACATCAACAGACAGACAGACGGACAGACAGACAGACAGACAGACAGACGGACATCGCTAAATCGACTCAGAATTTAATTCTAAGACGATCGGTATACTAAACGATGGGTCTCAGACTTTTCCTTCTTGGCGTTACATACAAATGCACAAACTTATTATACCCTGTACCACAGTAGTGGTGAAGGGTATAAATATGGGAAACATTTAAATCTGAGACAATTTTAAGGAAACTTCGCAAAAGCTTATTTATGATTTATCGTTCGATATATATGCATTAGAAGTTTAGGAAAATTAGAGTCATTTTTACAACTTTTCGACTAAGCAGTGGCGATTTAACAAGGAAAATGTTGGTATTTTGACAATTTTTGTCGAAATCAGAAACACATATATATGGGAGCTATATCTAAATCTGAACCGATGTCAACCAAATTTGGCACGCATAGCTACAATGCTAATTCTACTCCCTGTGCAAAATTTCAACTACATCGGAGTTAAAAATTGGCCTCTGTGGTCATATGAGTGTAAATCGGGCGAAAGCTATATATGGGAGATATATCCAAATCTGAACCGATTTCAACAAAATTTGACACGCATAGTTACAATGCTAATTCTACTCTCTATGCAAAATTTCAACTAAATCGGAGCAAAAAATTGGCCTCTGTGGGCAAATGAGTGCAAATCGGGCGAAAGCTATATATGGGAGCTATATCTAAATCTGAACCGATTTGGCTGATATTTTGCAAGCCTTTCGAGACTCATAAAATATTCGGATGTACGGAATTTGAGGAAGATCGGTAGATATACACGCCAATTAGGACCAGATCGGTGAAAAATATATATGGCAGCTATATCTAAATCTGAACCGATTTTTTCCAAAATCAATAGGGATCGTCTTTGAGCCGAAACAGGACCCTATACCAAATTTTAGGACAATCGGACTAAAACTGCGAACTGTACTTTGCACACAAAAATACATCAACAGACAGACGGACAGACAGACAGACAGACAGACAGACAGACGGACATCGCTAAATCGACTCAGAATTTAATTCTAAGCCGATCCGTATACTAAAAGGTTGGTCTATGATTACTCCTTCTTGGCGTTACATACAAATGCACAAACTTATTATACCCTGTACCACAGTAGTGGTGAAGGGTATAAATATAGGAAACATTTAAATATGAACCAATTTTGAGGCAACTTCGCAAAAGTGTATTTATGATTTATCGGTTGACAGATGTGTATTAGAGTAATAGAAGAATGTGAGTCATTTTGACTTGACCGACTGACCGACTTGGCAGTGGCGATTTGATAAGGAAAATGTAGATATTTCGGCCAGTTTTGCCTAAATGGGAAAAACATATATATGGAATCTATATCGAAATCTGAACCGATTGCAATCAAATTTCACATGCATAGTTACTATGTTGAATCTACTCCCTGTGCAAAATTTCGCGTAAATCGGATAACAACTTTGACTGCAGTGTTCATATGACGGAAAATCGGGCGAAAGATATATATGGGAGCTATATCAAAATCTGAACCGATTTCAACCAAAATAAACACGCATATGCAGAACCTTAATTCTACTGCCTGTGCAAAGTTTCAAGTTCAATTCTACTCCCTCTGCAAAATTTCATGTAAATCAGAGTAGCACGTTTGCCTCTGTGGGCATAGTAGTCCAAATCGGGTGAATGATATATATGGGAGCTATATCTAAATCTGAACCGACTTCAACTAAATTTTGCACTATTAACGATACTATAAAACGTACTCCTTGTGCAAAATTTGAAGCAAATCAGGGCAAAACTCTGGCTTTTGGGGCCATATAAGTCCAAATCGGTCGAAAGATATATATGGGAGCTATATCTACATTTGAACCGATTTCAACTAAAAAGCAAAACTCTGGCTTTTGGGGCCATATAAGTCCAAATCGGTCGAAAGATATATATATGGGAGCTATATCTAAATCTGAACCGATTTCAACTAAATTTGGCACAATTAACGATACTATTAAACGTACTCCTTGTACAAAATTTTAAGCAAATCAGGGCAAAACTCTAGCTTTTGAAGCCATAGAAGTCAAAATCGGACGAAAGATATATAGGGGAGCTATATCTAAATCTGAACCGAATTCAACTAAATTTGGCACAATTAACGATACTATTATACGTACTCGTTGTGCAAAATTTGAAGCAAATCAGGGCAAAACTCTCGCTTTTGGGGCCATATAAGTCCAAATCGGACGAAAGATATATATGGGAACTATATATAAATCTGAACCGATTTAGCTGATATGTGGCAGTTTTTACGGGACTGACAAAGCATTCAGATGTACAAAATTTAAAGAATCGGTTCATAAATACGTGAATTATGATCAAATCGGTTATAGCTATATATGGCAGCTATATCTAAATCTGAACCGATTTTTTCCAAAATCAATAGCAAGACGTTATGTCGAATTTGAAGACGATCGGACGTAAACTGCGACCTGTACTTTGTGCACAAAATTACATATACAGACAGACGGACGGACAGACAGACGGACATCGCTAAATCGACTCAGAATTTAATTCTAAGCCGATCGGTATACTAAAAGATGGGTCTATGACAATTATTTCTTGGCGTTACATACAAACGCACAAACTTATTATACCCTGTACCACAGTAGTGGTGAAGGGTATAACATTAGCGTAGCTAGACAATTTTCCTAGGGGGGGCTATAGCCCCCCTAGCTAAAACTTTATAGACTGAACTTATAGGTTCAACTAATGTTTTATTTCATAAAATTTAATAAAAAATAGACATCAAAATAACTCGAGAATCAATTTATAATAAAGCAACTAAAAGTACCCTACGGGAAATTGGTGCAAATTGTGAAATAAAATTTAGTGAAATAAAATTATCAGAATAACCTTTTGTTCGATATATTTCAAATTTTTTTTTCATTTCGGGTTCGATTAGGAGCCCAAATTGAATGAGATTTCTAAGAGTTTGTCCGAGACTGGTTCCTGAGGACCTGTTTATGGGTTGCTCCTGCTAAATTGTTCCAGGACATGTCCTTTGGGGTGAGTCCAAGACGCGTCCTAAAATGTAAGTTTACTCCGTCAATGACAAACCCATGTAAAGGTGGACGGTCCCTTCCATACGTTTTGATCAGAACTGGGACTGGTCCATACACACCAGGGACTAGTCCTGTACCAGTTCTGTGGTTGATCCATTTCCCGTAGGGTAGTTCCACACTTTTCCCAGCAAAAAATTGGGAGTTGTTCTAAAGGCACAACTTTAAAAGCACTTCCAAAAATGTCCTCACAAAGAAGTTAACTATTTTAACTACACAGCAAGTTTTTTTACTTCATTTTTTTTTTATATTTTAATGCGTAATTTTTTGTTTTCTTTTTTCAAATAGTTTAAAAAAAAGAGTAAAAGAGTAAGTAAGAGTGTACCACTTCCAGACCCAAAAAGAACATTTTCATTTCTTTTTGGCGACGCTTTTTTGCAGCATTATTAAGATATTAATTTATGAAAGAATAGTTCTAATATCAATTACTATTTTTTATTCAACTAAATCATAAGTTCAACCACAGCTTTATTTCATAAATATCAGACTTCTGCCACAACCCAAGTAATTCGATTGTGCATGAAAGTCTTTAGTGGAACTTTGTGCGTTGTACGAGTATATACTTGTTTAATTTTTATAAAAATGTAAAATCGTAAATAGGTTTTCAAATTCTGGGGGGGGCTAAATTTTTTCTGGGGGGTCTAAGCCCCCTCCCCAGAGGCCTTCCTACGCTTATGGGGTATAAAAAAGAACAAATTCATTGTACATACATAAATATGAAATTGTACATAAATTTATTTATAAAAGACGTTAAGTTTCTAAACTTTAAATTTACCTCGCAAGTGTGGCAAAATATTTTCTAACTTCCAATCTTTTAATAGATGATCAATATCCAAGGAACTTTGTCCTAAATGATTGTTGGAAATACCTTCCATGTCCAAAGCAATGCGGAACCTAAAAAATAAACATATAGTTAAAAGAATTTTTTTTTTTGATATTTGTTTCGTAAAGAATTCACTTTTGTATAACTGGATTGTTTCCAAAGACGATATGGTTATTTTGATAAAATCATAAACGAATAATGGAGAAAGTAAAAAAATAATTTTACTTGAGAATTAAATCCACTATAAAGCACAAAGGAACAACTCTGTTTTCAACAGCTGAACGAAAAAGTGTTGCCAATACACTTTGTATCATAGAAACACAATTGAGGTAGTGTTTTATCACTGGTAATAACATTTGAAGATGCATCGTATCCCTGCCAACGTTTTTTGAATTTGGAGGCGCTTCTGAGAATCCCCACTACGTCGAAAACAATCATATACGACATCAAAAACTCGTCGGAAAAGCGCCGTCACTATTGAGAAGTTGTACCACGCCAAGTTACTACGAAAAAGTTTCTCATCAGTGCAATTATTAGGTGCCTATTTAGATCAATTTCGAAGGACGCCAATAAGAACCCCTGCAAACTATCAGAAAAAGTGTATTTTAAGGTAATTGTAGAAGAATCATTGTGGTCAAGTAAAACACGATTGTGTAGATGTTTACTGATTTGATTAAACATTTATAATTTCTTATAAATATAACATTTTTCGGTTTATCTCATCACATTTAACATAAGGGCTGTTTTCTTTTTGCACTGGATAGAACTTTTGTATGGCAATCGTTGCACTGGTGTTCTATCCAGTGCAACTATCAGTGCAAGTCGCACCAGAGTCACCATTATATGCGAATTTTGTAGTTGTCAAAATATGAATTGGCAACTAACTAAAATACTGGGGAGGAACACATCTCAAGTGAATGTCACATACTGAAAAGAAGAAGAAACAAAAGCAAATGTAAATAAACAAAACAGAAGTATTTGTTTAAATTTTGTTTCACTGCAACAAAAACAGGAATATGTATCGAATTATGTAGAAATATCTAGTGGCCCAACTTGTAGCGTCTCTAACAACTTCCAATAAAGGAACTCTCACGTAAGTGACGATTTCATTTGGACATTTCGTCAAAGGCCTTATCTGTATTTCGTGAGACTCACAATAATTATGGAGTTCGAAAAAATTTAACGGCGCCTTAAATTTTTACAAAAACACCTTAAATGGCATGAGAATCAGTGAAATGTGTTTTATTTTCCTACAAATCAAAGTTTAAATTGCATGGCTCGGGTGGTGGAAGTTTAGTACGAAGGTCCAAAGAAAAGTCTTAATCCAAGAAATAAAAACAGTTCCTTCAATAATGGTGGGGGTAATATTATGGTCTGGGGGTCGTTTTTTGGACATGGCTCCGATTTATTGAGTATAGAGGGCACTATGCTTTTGGAAATCTTCAAAAACAGTTTGTCCCATGTAATATTACCATAACAATCACGGGAAATACCGTCTACATGGATTATTCAGTGCGATCATGATCTCCAGCACTCGTATAGTGTGCTAAAACAACTTATTTCTAATGAAAAAGTGTGTGTACTTGTACTCTATGTTTCGAATTCAGGCCAATGTCGTTCCTATGTTTAATAAAAAAATAATGTATTATACCCTTCATTGTGGACCAAATTCATTGATACCATCTCAAGTTTGTTGCGAGCTATATAAAGGTTGATATTCCCATATGCATGAATTTGAATCTGCACCGATTTAGACAAAATTGTATACACTTCAACAAAATCTATGTACTTAATATTTGAATCTAACTTTATGGGACGAAACATAATTTTAGTCAAAAAAAAAAAAAAAATAATAATAATAAGAAAATCTGAAGTCTGGCGGGGCAGACTATAATATACACAACTTTGTATTTAGATCCACATTTTGATAAAATCTCAATCCTTCAATTTTGTTGAGTGCTTTGTATAAAGGTTTATGTTGCTATTTACCTCACTCGATTTGGACAATGTATATTGTAATACTTCTATAAAGAGTGCGACGCAGGGTATACATTTTTAGGCAATTTCGCAAAATTGAATTTATAATCGGTCGAAAGATTTATATTAGAGGTTTTTTAAGAATCAGTGACCATCAGCACGAAATAACATTATATGAAAATTTACTATAGAAATACATTTTCAATAAATATGCTAAATTTTGAGAAAATTTTCTATAGAAATAAAATTTTGACAAATTTTTCTATAGAAAAACAAGTAAGGAAAGTCTATAGTCGGACAGGGACGACTATTTTATACCCTGCACCACTTTGTGATGTACATTTTCGACACCATCTGAATTCCTTCAAATTTTTTGAGTGGTATATATAAAGATTTATGTTCCCATATACATGCATTTAAATCTGAACCGACAATATATTTAAGACCAAAATTCTATTGACTTAAAATTTATGTCGGCTAATGCCCTGGGGTGGAACACAATGTTAGTAAAAAACAAGTAAGTAAAGTCTAAAGTCGGGCTGGGCCGACTATATTATACCCTTCACCACTATGTATACCAACATTTGTGTTACCACCTTAACTACTTCAAATTTGCTGGGAGCTATGCAAAGGTTTGCATTTCCAGATACAAATACTTATAATGAAGAGAATATTTGTACAAAAACACTAGAATTAAAATCGGCTATCACCATGGGATGAAACACAATGTTAGTAAAAAATATGGGAAATATGAAGCGAGAGAAATTTTAATGCAAGTGTACAAAAGGACATTTATGATTTATCAGGCGATACTCACCAGTGGCGATTTTAAAAGGATATTGGTAGATCTCGCCAAGATATGTGGTCAAGTGTGGGTTGTAACATATTATTTGGTCAAGTCGAGCGACTTGGAGCCTTATTTAAAAATCAACTGTTCTGTGGAAATTCTGGCACTACAGGATATGACTAAGATATGAGGAAATCATCACAGAGTTTTGTCTAAAGTGTGGGAATTTTGGTCATATTTGTAATAACTGGAAACACGAATATATGGGGGTTTTATCTAAATCTGAACCAAATATTAAAGATTTTAACCAAATTTAACACACATAACGACACCTAAATCTGAATCGATTTCAATCAAATTTACCAAGCATTGCTAGAATTTTAATTCTACTCTCTGTGCAAAACTTCACGAAAATCGGTAGTAAACTTTGGCCTCTGTTGTCATATGAGTCTAAATCGGACGAAAGATATATATGGGTGCTATATCTAAATTTGAACCGATTTCAATCAAATTTTGCACTCGTGACTATATGGCCAAGCGTTATGTTTGAGCAAAATTTCAACCAAATCAGGGTAAAACTCAGGCTGAATCCATATAAGTGCATATCGTACGAAAGATATATATGGAAGCTATATCTAAATCTGAACCGATTTCAATAAAATTTGGCACATTTGACTATACTACCAATTGTACTCCTAGTGCAAAATTTCTACCAAATTTGGGTTAAAATCTGGCTTCTAGGGCCGTATAAGTGGACGAAAGATATATATGGGAGCTATATCTAAATCTGAACCGATTTCTTCCAAAATCAATAGGGTTCTATTCTGACCCAAAACACATACTTGTGCCAAATTCGAAGTCGATTGGGCTTAAATTGCGACCTAGACTTTGATTACAAAAATGTGTTCACGGACAGACGGGCATGGCTATATCGACTCAGGAGCCCACCCTAAGCATTTTTGCCAAAGACACCATGTGTCTATCTCGTCTCCTTCTGGGTGTTGCAAACATATGCACTAACTTATAATACCCTGTTCAACAGTGTGGCGCAGGGTATAAAAATTTTATAAATTGTTGTTCATTAGGCCGTGAAGTACAAAAATATAACAGCAGACATCTACTGCTGTTTTTAGCAGACTTTTTCTATGAGTATACTGGAAGTCGAGTCTGAATTTGGAAAATAAAGTTGTTAACTCGTTTTAAAGGATTTTAATAGCATATGGAGAACAAAAGCTGAAAAAATGAAAACTTAAAATTCGCTTCCTAGAAAGAAGTACACAAACCCGAAATTTAAAAAAAAAAATGTGTCTTAAAAATATCCTTACTAGTATTCTCCGCTTCTTTGGCTCGGATTAAAAAAAAAAGGAAAAAAAGGAAAGGGAAAAACTAAATTTTTAAAGTAAAGACAAAATCTTTGTAACAGGACATGCCTTTTTTTGAGTGTATACTGCTTAATTTTCATAAATAAGGAAATTCGGTTCATCTCCCAAACCTATACCAATGATACCATTGCTTATGTTTACTAATTCGCATGGGGTGGTTTAGGGTATGATATAGTCGGCCCCGCCCAATATGTACCAATTTTTGTATGGTTGTTAGAAACCACATACTAACACCACGTACCAAATTTCAACCGGATCGGATGAATTTTGCCCCTCCAAGAGTCTCCGAAGGTCAAATCTGGGGATCGGTTTATATGGGGGCTATACGTAAAGTAATGCGATATGGCCCTTTTCCAATAAGATACGACCTATATCAATAACAACTTCTTGTGCCAAGTTTCAAGTCGATAGCTTGTTTCGAACGGAAGTTGGCGTGATTTCAACAGACGGACCGACCATCATCGGGTCGTATTTTTTCCAAAATGAGGCCGGTCAGGCAGTTACTGTGAATGGTGTTCGCTATCGTAAGATGATAACGAACTTTGTATGGCCCGAATTTGCCCCACAGCTAACGAAACAATGGCTCTTTTGCGCAACAAATTTAATGTCCGTGTTATCTCACGTAATGGCAATGTCAATTGACCGCCAAGATCATGCGATTTGACACCGTTGGACTTTTTTCTTTGTGGTTATTTGAAAGAAAAGGTGTACGTCGATAAGCCAGCAACAATTCAATAGCTAAAGGACGGGATAATTCGGCACATTAACGGCATAGAACCTCAATTATGCCCCAGCGTCATCGAAAATTTGGACCATCGGATGGAGGTGTGCCACCGAGGTCGCGGCGTCTATTTGGCCTATAGTTTGTTCCATACATAATTGAGTAATACGAATATATCATAATAAAATAAAATTACAATAATGTCCTAAATAGTTTGTGTTTTATTCAAAATCAACATCGGCCCTTGAAAATTTAACCACCCTATTCTTTATGGGGTCTTAGAGCAATTTTTCGATCTGTTACAAACGGAATGACAAACTTAAAAAACCACCATCTTATGGTGGAGGGTATAAAAATAGCATTTGGAATAGTATATAATAATAAAATTGCCTTCTTCATCATTATTTAGAAAATATTCACCAAGACAGTATGATTTTGGTTTGGATTTTGCGGTAAAATTTAAAATTTTCATGAATTTTTTAGATATTTACGCTTCATTTGTGTATAATTTTTCTATTCTTTAGTTAACCCTCTAATGCCCAATCCCGCCTTTAGGCGGGCTTCAATAAATAAGGAAGCTTTTAGTAAAACACACCTTAACACAATAAAAATGGGTATAATAAAAAGAAAACAGTTGGAACTGTTCAAGAGGCTTTGCAGCATATACTGAATTTTACCTATAAAATTTTCTTGTTTAGTTTTCTTGCTTTTGTGTCGTTAACATTAAATATTTATTCAGATGGCCAAAAAATTGGGGCATTAGAGGGTTAATTATACAAACATAATCCAAAAATGAATAAAGTTAAGTTAATTTGCTGAAGAAATAATAATTCCGATAACTAAAATAAACCTAATTTTTTAATGGTTACATTTTCTTAATAAATTTTAAAATAATAAAAACTTTTGTCTTACACTTTTCGACATTTTTTATTTTCACGGCGAAAGCTTAGGGAAACCTTGAAAATAAAAAATGTAAAAACAAGTGTAATGAAACTTAGTTTTTATTGATGGAACCATGAACGCCTAAATGTTTTTTAACATATTTAAAAATTTTGAAAGAAAATCTTCACTCCAGCGCCTCTAAAATGGGATTTCGTGATAAAGACTCCTTGTTCCAACAAGCAAACACCTCAAACACACGGCCTGGGATGTGAAAATATGGCTCCTTCACAACACTAAATATCTCAAAACGCAACCACAAAGCCCAGGTAGCAACCCCATTGAAAACTAGGATCTCATTTGGAACCGTGGATCGGACAAAACCAAATTTCATCTTGGACAGCCCCTAAAAAAAGTATTACAAGAAGAATGGGGCAAAATCTCTCAAGAAACGTGTCGATGCCAAGACGACTGGAAGCCATTTGCGCTAACAAAGGGTACTATTCCAAATACTAAGTGGACCAAAATAATGTCTCATACAATGTGATTACTGATACGACGAATACTTTTGAGCTTTTTTTTGTAGTTTTTTGATTTAATGATTAAAAATAATACAATAAAATTAATTTCACGATTTTTGTTTACATTTTGCTGTTATATGTATATCCATGGAAACATTTTAATAAAACTTTTTCATATAAATGTTAAGCGGTTTGCGATTTCAAGATATAAAAAAGAATATTTTTGTGAGTCACTGTATATGTTTTGTTTCTGTTTTTTTGTATGACTTGTTTTATGGTCTAAAACAGCAAGAAATCCCTTTCTCAACTAAATATACAAATAAACTTGCGATATTTGTTTGTGGCTGGTGGTGGTGATGTTTTTCTCTGCCTACAATTATTGGTATTTCGTTCCAAAGAAAAACTTATAAACCAAGGTGGCTATTAAACCCAAGACAAAAGGCATCAGCCATGACTTCATTACGATTCCCCGTTCTTTTGCTCAGTATTCCATGTGGGTTCGGATTTTTCTGGAACATTTGTACGCTCTTCAGCAACTAGTTAACCGATTTTGTATTGTTGTATCATTTCACGGGCATATGAACTGTGACCAACTTCTTCGAAATTTTCTGTAGCATCTTTACCATCTTGTTCGATCAAGACTTCTTCACAACCAGGATGCTCATTGAGAAAAGGGGTCACGTCATACACGTTGTTGTGGATTATGAACCAATTCTTTTCTTTTGTAATATTTTTGGCAACTTCGGCGTGGGTAAATTATTTTACATTTTGCGATGACATGGTGTTTAATAAATAATTTGTGGTATTAAGTTGAATTATATTTCCTGTATATTCTCTCCCTCTTGTGATGGCTGGCCGAAGTCTGTAATTCTACGTTAACTAGGCTTTTGTGATTTTGATGCAATTGGCATATCCATTTCTATACCACACATGCTTGTGGTATTAGCCACTTGTAAATCCACCACTTGAGCAAATTCCCATATTTCCACGCGTTTGGTTGATAAACATGACGCACTGAATCTGTTTCCACGCACGTAGCTGTTGCCAGCTGTCATTTGTTTTTGAAAGGCAAGCAGCAAATCCTTTAAAATTAATAATCACTCTTTCGTTTTTGGTACACTTATTTCTATAAATTGATTATTAAATGTATACCCCCTATTTTTATTTGTAAACAATAACTTTGATTTTGACATTTGACGACCAAGTGTTGCCAATCAAAATCGAAAATTGAACTGGTTAGACGTTTTGCGTTTTCTTTTTGCACTGGTTATCAGTGCAATAAGAAAACAGACCTATAATTATTTGCATTAATAAAATAGTGATGTTGAGTTTTAAGTAGCAAGTTACATATTGCAGCGTCTATCAGTCAGTTTGTTTATTTTCGATGGAGACAGCGTGCCCGGAAAAATATTTGAAAAACGATCACTTTATTCTATTTGGAAAATCGAAAATTGTTCACCATATACCATTCACAATTTTAAGCGTAATATCTATGTTTTCAGAACTTTATTTTCGTTTTTATTTAAATAAAATATAACAAGCTGGTTGCGCTTGGCGTTTCACAAAAAATAAAATGGCTCTTCTAACAGTAGTCATGGCAAAATACTTTCATGTACATTTTGTACTTTTTGATATGCTTCCCCCATCACAGTTCGCGGTGGTTGTGGTGACATTTACGAGTCTGTGGTAGCGATGAGGATGAAATGGATCTTTGAAATGCTGGTAGGGATATGTCCGGCATGTAGATCAAGGTAAATCTACTTCAGCACAAGTTGTCCAATTTGATTTATGCGTCTTACGCGCTTTACAGAATATCAGGTATTCCGGACGGAATGTCTGTGTTTGTAAAGAATCTTACAGTGTGTCCAATCAACAATACGACAATTCGTTGATGACTACATAATCGGTAAATGTGTTATCGATCCCATAAACATGCAGCAGTATCGATTATGCCTTCGGACTTAATTTATAATGTGCCCAATATATGGGATATGTTCGACACGACCACTGTTGTCCGGATAAACTTATAGTCTGCAAGGCGCATAACGAAGTTACTGCTAGCCATTGCTACATTTGATAACGAAATACATGACAAAACTGTGTTATTGGCACTCAAACGAAATTTCCATTGGAGGTGCATACCAGCTTTAAGTCCGGTAATCAGTTCTAACTAGAGTGATCAAAATCCCGGTTGTTTGAAAGTCGGGTTTTCTCGGTTCTAAAAAACCGGTCCATTTTTTAAAACCGGTGGGCGGTGTTTTAAGAATTAAATAACCGGCATAACCGATCCAAACGGGTTTTTCCCAAAAGTAGCTAAAATGCATAATTTAATATAAATGAAGGAAAAATACTTCAATATTTTAATGTAAAAATTAAATTCCTTGGATTTTTTTGGTTTCATTTGCTTTTTGTAACTTTGTTGACAAAATATACGCTCCTCATTGAACAAACACGATTTGCTTATATTTCATTGAAATACCTCTGGGATTTCTTTAGGAACCCGACATATTTTATTTCACATCTTGGAATAATACTATGTTGGAGGTGTTCAAAAACAAGTTGGAAGCGCAGACATTCGGGATGTTTTCTTATTTCAGTTTACACTGAAAATAAAGAACCGAAAACAGGTTTTAATGATATTAAAAACACCGGTTCTACCGGTCCACCGAAAATGGGATTTTATACAAAACCGACAATCGGTGCAAAACGAAAAACCGGTCCACCGGCTTTCACCGACCGGTTTTGATCACTCTAGTTCTAACGGAAATGCAGTTTTGCCATGCATTTTTTATGGGAGCAAATTGTAAATAATCGATTATAACCGAGTTTTCGTTAGCATCCGAATTTTCGTAGCAATCCATTTCTTATGGGTAGCTGAAATTTCGTTAGAGGTGCATACCGGCCTTAATGCGAGAAATTTTATACACTCGTTACCAAAACAACAATTATGGCCAGTTTCTCATCCTCCGATTAATTTTAACCGGTGGATAGACCTCCGGTTAGTAAAATTTTTGTATGGGATCAGCTGTTTTATCGACACGATAAATAATAACAAGACATTGAGAAACTGGCCCTTAATTTCTTTAGAATAGTAGAAATTTCGTTAGAGGAACATAAAGGGCTTAAGATGTGTACTGCAGCTTTTGTGAAAATTTCCGTTGCCTGCTACTAGTAGGACTGTTTTCTTTTAGCACTGGATGCAACATTTGTATGGGCTATTCAGAACATCGTTGCACTGGTGTTCTATCCAGAACATCTCATCAGTGCAAGTCGCGCCGATGTTGCCAGATTGTATTTTGATAAGGTGACGCTTCTTCGATTCACAATAGCACTTTATTGTGACTAATTTATCGAAAAACAAGAATTTTAAAGTGGTACAGTGCCATAAATAATCGCAGCAGTAAATATTTATTACTAATTGGAGCATTTCATACATTAAAAATGCAAGATTTCACTTCTTTTCTGTGTTTGTTTTTAAACAGCTGATGACAGTGTTGCATATTATTCGAGATGTCCTGGATAAACGAGTACTCTGTTTTCTCTTAGTCCGTGACTGCTTAGGGTATCCAGTGCTAAAAGAAAACAGCCCTAATATTGTTTTGCCATGTTTTTCTTATAGGAGCAGAATCTAAACAATCGATAAAAACGTCTTACAGAACTTTCGGTTCCAAAAATACAAACACATTTCCTATGGAAAGCGAAAATATTGTTACGAATTTGATAATTATAGATTTAAGTTTATTTAAGTTAGTTTCCGTTAATTTAAAATTTCAAATTGTAACGATAAAATTTCGCTATCACTTGTTGGAATCATCTATTCATTTTCTAGTACTTTCCTTAATTTCTTTTATGTTCTTTTGTTTGCTTATTTTCATATCGAAATGTTAGTTCTTACTCTCTCATAGAATAACAACCCCTTTGCTTTGTTATTTTGCATTCTCATTTCATCTCATTGTCTATTGTCATTGCTGTTGTAGTAATGCGAGCATATATCTATGTGAGAGTATATGTGTTTGGCTATCACAATGGACTGAATAGTCTAAGTGAGCCTGAATCTTAATCGGGCTGCCACTTTAACCTAACATATGTGTTTGGCAGTCACCAGATGAATAACTTAACGGTCGTAGATTCTTCTAGCGTTGTCAAAGAATGTTCTGGCGTTGCCAGAATATTGTAGTGCTGCCAGAATGTTCTCGTATTGCCAGACCGTCATATATAAAAGCGCTCGCATGCTGCTAACGAGTCAGTCTTAATTAAAGCGTCAAACGAATAACATAAGTGTGAACGAATTGTAAAGTGAAGTCATAGTAAATAAATTGTAGATTAACGTTATTGAAACTAACAGTATTTTAATTTTCGGGTAATTAAAAACGCCTAAATATAAAAACGTAACAATATGATTGGAGATGTATACCGGCTTTTATCTGGGAAAATGTCAAAATCGATAACATCGCCCAAACGAAAAATTTCACCACTTAACAGATTGGCTGACAAGTCCCCGGTCTGACACATAGATGGCGTCGCTAGAATTAAGTGCATATTATTTTTATATAGTACCAAGCTTCAAATGATTCGTGTTATTGTGAAAAAAAAAATGGAAAACAAGGAATTGCGTGTTTTGATAAAATACTGTTTTCTGAACGGAAAAAATACGGTGGAAGCAAAAACTTGGCTTGATAATGAGTTTCCGGACTCTGCCCCAGGGAAATCAACAATAATTGATTGGTATGCAAAATTCAAGCGTTGTAAAATGAGCACGGAGGACGGTGAATGCAGTGGACGCCCGAAACAGGTGGTTACCGACGAAAACATCAAAAAAATCCACAAAATGATTTTGAATGACCGTAAAATGAGGTTGATCGAAGCGTGGAGAGACTCAAAAGTCCGCTGGCAAAGTAATGTCCTCTGTTTTTTGGGATGCGCATGGAATAATTTTTATCGATTATCTTGAGAAGGGAAAACCCCATCAACAGTGACTATTATATGGCGTTATTGGATCGTTTGAAGGTCGAAATCGCGGCAAAACGGCCCCATATGAAGAAGAAAAAAGTGTTGTTCCACCAAGATAACGCACCGTGCCACAAGTCATTGAGAACGATGGCAAATATTCATGAATTGGGCTTCGAATTGATTTCCCACCCACCGTATTCTCCAGATCTGGCCCCCAGCGAATTTTTCTTGTTCTCAGACCTCAAAAGGATGCTCGCAGGGAAAAAATTTGGCTGCAATGAAGAGGTGATCGCCGAAACTGAGGCCTATTTTGAGGCAAAACCGAAGGAGTACTACCAAAATGGTATCAAAAAATTGAAAGGTCGTTATAATCGTTGTATCATTGCTCTTGAAGGGAACTATGTTGAATTATAAAAACGAATTTTGACAAAAAAATGTGTTTTTCTTTGTTAGACCGGGGACTTATCAGCCAACCTGTTAGCAAAAGTATTTATACATTTCTTGCGTGTGGCGGACAGTTTTTTTTGAACTGCAGATTTGACATACACTTTGAAATCTAAACAGTCGATGACATTTCCTCCCCACATTTCAGCAATTTGAGGTGCATAGCATTCTTCACTACGTAATTTTCCTACATAAACTCTGCAATTTTTTTTTTGCATGAATAAGCATACCATAGAGGGGTTTAAATATTCGGCACTTTTATTTTGATTTTTTTTGAAAATCTTGTCAGTCTAATACACCTACTATACTATATAATATCAACATCTAAACACACATACATACATAACACTATAAACATTTAAAAACTTCAACATATAAATATTCTATAGGATTGTTATAGTTCTATGGTCCATTATTATATTCGTATAAAAAATAATTCCATTTCAGTGCATGGAATTCACATGTAATAAATCATTAATGGAACTTTCAATTTGTGGAAGTTTACCACTTTTAATATCAATTTGGAATATAGCAACTTGTATAAATTGCCATAGGCAAAGGCATATTTTTGGATAGTTTAAATTCAAGGCCATAATATAGTAGAAACAATGACTTAGAGCTTCTAAGAGATCGTTATATTTGAAGATAAATCCTCCGGGCAGAGCAAAATCAGCATACACAATTTGTTGATATTGATGGACAAAGCGAATTTGAAGTTCTGCAGGTTTGCCATCATTTTCCAACTCCTTCAAGTTCTGTAAAGAGAATTTTGTATTACTATATACTTGGGTTATAACAGATTGGTACTAACCTTATATTCCTTTAAGAAACGATTTTGAATTTCTGGCTTTGAGCAACGAGGAAAACTCGTAAATATATAAACCAACAAATTCAGGGCTAAGCTGGCACGATATCCTTAAATCGGATGAAAAAAATATTCATTAAAATGTGAGACATCTAAACAAACGAATTTCGGTATGTACTTCTTATAATAAATTCACTGTCTTATTGACAGATTTCATTTCTTATGGGAAAGTATGTAAACAATCGATAATATCGCCCTAACGAAAATTTCGCTAGCAAAATTGGCTATGCAATTTTACCTCTAACATAGTTTACATGCCGATAAGACAGTTTTAGCAATGCGTATGAACCTTTTAACATGAATTTCGACAATAATTACACTTTGCCATGAGCATCTAAGACTGGGTATACAGCTCCTGGAAAAATCACAATTGCATGCCCATAAAGCAGTATTGCTATGTAACAGGTAGGCTGATAAGTACCCGGTCTAACAAAGAAAAACACATTTTTTTGTCAAAATTCGTTTTTATTATTCAACATAGTTCCCTTCAAGAGCGATACAACGATTATAACGACCTTCAAATTTCTTGATACCATTTTGGTAGTACTCCTTCGGTTTTGCCTCAAAATAGGCCTCAGTTTCGGCGATCACCTCTTCATTACAGCCAAATTTTCTCCTTGCGAGCATCCTTTTGAGGTCGAAGAACAAGAAAAAGTCGCTGGGGCCAGATCTGGAGAATACGGTGGGTGGGGAAGCAATTCGAAGCCCAATTCATGAATTTTTGCCATCGTTCTCAATGATTTGTGGCACGGTGCGTTGTCTTGGTGGAACAACACTGTTTTCTTCTTCAAGGTCGATTTCGACCTTCAAACGCTCCAATAACGCCATATAATAGTCACTGTTGATGGTTTTTCCCTTCTCAAGATAATCGATAAAAATTATTCCATGCGCATCCCAAAAAACAGAAACCATTACTTTGCCAGCGGACTTTTGAGTCTTTCCACGCTTCGGAGACGGTTCACCGGTCGCTGTCCACTCAGCCGACTGTCGATTGGACTCAGGAGTGTAGTGATGGAGCCATGTTTCATCCATTGTCACATATCGACGGAAAAACTCGGGTGTATTACGAGTTAACAGCTGCAAACACCGCTCAGAATCATCAACACGTTGTTATTTTTGGTCAAATGTGAGCTAGCGCGGCACCCATTTTGCACAGAGCTTCCGCATATCCAAATATTGATGAATGATATGACCAACACGTTCTTTTGATATCTTTAAGGCCTCTGCTATCTCGATCAACTTCATTTTACGGTCATTCAAAATCATTTTGTGGATTTTTTCGTTGTTTTCGTCGGTAACCACCTCTTTCGGGCGTCCACCGACCTCCGTGCTCATTTCACCACGCTTGAAGTTTGCATACCAATCAATTATTGTTGATATCCCTGGGGCAGAGTCCGGAAACCCATTATCAAGCCAAGTTTTTGCTTCCACCGTATTTTCCCCTTCAGAAAACAGTATTTTATCAAAACACGAAATTCCTTTTTTTTTCCATTTTTTCACAATAACAAAAGTTGATTCACAAAAGACGCTCTCACAAACTAAATGACTTACAGACGTCAAATTTTGACACGAATCATTTGAAGGTTGGTACTATATAACAAATATATACAGCACTAAGTTCGGCCGGGCCGAATCTTAAATACCCACCACCATGAACCAAATATTAGGGGTTCTTTTGAAATTTCAGGAGGGTTTGAGGACTTGAGGACACTTCCCGAAGATAAATTTAAAGATTTCACCTATGAGGACTATATCAGATTCTGGATTTATAAGAACCATTTTTGTTTGAGTTTTAGAGGAATCATCAACATCTCTTGTGAGTGTGCAAGAAAATTATAAAATAATGTCTTGATTTGAAATCTTAAATCTGTAGAAGTAAAATCTGGAAATTTTACATTGAGTTTCAAGCAATTTTCATGATCAGTGCGCCTTCTACACCCTCAAGAAGTGAAGTCGGTCTATATGGAGGCATTACCAAATGGGCCGATAAAAACTTAATCCGATACACGTTTTTGTGAGCCTAAAATACCAGAATATTTACAATTTCAGGCAAATCAGATAAAAACTACGGTTTCTAGAAACCGAAGGAGTTAAATCGGGAGATCGTTCTTATGGGGGCTATACTAAAATATGGACCGATACTCACCGTTTTCGGCATACCTCTTTATGACCCGAAAATACCTCTAGATTTCCAATTTCATGCAAATAGGATAAAAACTTCGGATTCTAGAAGCCCAAGAAGTAAAATCGGGAAATCGGTCTATATGGGGGCTACACCAAAATATTGACCGATACTCACCATTCTCGGCACTCCTCTTTATGGTCCTAAAATACCTCTAGATTTCCAATTTCAGACAAATTGGATAAAAACTACGGTTTCTATAAGCCCAAGAAATAAAATCGGGAGATCGCTCTATATGGGGGCTATACCAAAATATGGACGGATACTCACAATTTTTGGCACACGTATTTGTGGTCCTACAATACCTCTAGATTTCCAATTTCAGGTAAATTGAATAAAAACTGCGGTTTCTATAAGCCCAAGAAGTAAAATCGGGAGATCGGTCTATATGGGGACTATACCAAAACATGGACCGATACTCACCATTTTTGGCACACCTCTTTATGGTCATAAAATACCTCTAGATATCCAATTTCAGGTAAATTGAATAAAAACTGCGGTTTCTATAAGCCCAAGAAATAAAATCGGGAGATCGGTCTATATGGGGGCTATACCAAAATATGGACCGATACTCACCATTTTTGGCACACCTCTTTATGGTCATAAAATACCTCTAGATTTCAAATTTCAGGCAAATTGGATAAAAACTACGATTTCTATAAGCCCAAGACCCCAAATCGGGAGGTCGGTTTATATGGGGACTATATCAAAACCTGGACCGATATAGCCCATCTTCGAACTTGACCTACCTGCAGACAAAAGACGAGTTTGTGCAAAATTTCAGCACGATTGCTTCATTATTGAAGACTGTAGCGTGATTACAACAGACAGACAGACAGACAGACGGACATCGTTATATCGTCTTAGAATTTCTCCCTGATCAAGAATATATATACTTTATATAGTCGGAAATCGATATTTCGATGTGTTACAAACGGAATGACAAACTTATTATACCCCCGTCACCATTCTATGGTGGTGGGTATAAAAATAATATGAATTTAATACTATCGACGCCATCTATGTGTCAGACCGAGGACTTATCAGCCAACCTGTTACTTCTTATAGCCCGGTATGCAGCTCACGAAATCTCGGGTAGCCAAAATACCTATGCATTTCTTATGGGTAGCCGAAATTTCGTTAGATATTCGTCTAATATGAGACCCTATGAAAAGAAGATAAGAAGATAGTTCTCCTGAGATTTCCAGTAGCAAAATGGTTATGTTGCATATATTTCTTGCTAAAACTTCTGTTTCCTGCCACTAAGTACATTTTAGTATGTGTTTGTTATGGGAGAAAATATAAACAGTCGATAAAATCCCCGTAAAGAAAAATTGTCTAGCAAAATGTGTAGGCATTTCGCAAAATCTAGCTTAAACAGTGCCATTGTCATGAGGCGTTGTTATCGATTATTAAAAATTTCCCATAAAGCCTGGTATACAGCTATAGCGAAAATTTCGATTGGTTGCCGATAACCCAGTATTTTGTCATAAATTTCTTATGCGAGCAATATGTAAATAATCGATAAAAACGCTCAGGGAATTTTCGTTAGCAAATATAACAATGCACTCACGCAGAGAATGAATATGACTATCTCCTAGGGCAAAATCTTATTTTTGGATGGAGAGAAAACATAATTTTTGTCGCAAAAATATTGTATTCTCGCCAAACATAAAATTGTTGTTGAAATCAACTACATAATGTCTGAGAAAACCATGGTTGCGACAAACATGTCACATGATCATAATAACATTTTGCTTAGGAGGTGATCATATTACTTCCATGGATGTTTCTTACGGTTAGCGGAAATTCCATTAGAGGTGCATTTCTGCCATGGGAGAAAATATAGACAATCGGTAATGACGTTCTAACGAAATGATAGTGAACATGCATTTTATATGGGTAGCAGAAATTTTAGCTAGATCTGCATACAGGGCTCTAAGACACATATGATAAACGAAATTTTTTCACACGACGCATATCGAGTTTTACGTGAAAAAAATCTCAAACAACCGATATTATGCAAAATTGTTATGGTTGTCTTTTGCATGTTGATAATGCAGTTATTCATGTCTTTCTTGTAGGAGGATATGGATATGAACAATTAAGAATAAAGTGCAAGGAAGGATATTTTATTCAAGACTATTTACTTACTTGTATCCATCGAATCATCTATTTGTTCTATAATTCTTGGTACATGTTCATATTTTCGAACATTTCGTACTTTATCCACTACTTTATCATAAAATATCAACCAGTTGTCTACAGTTCCCATTACAGGATGCATCCGTTTTAAGTCCTGTTCTACAAAATGGAAACCGTTATTACTTTGCAAAATCGGATAAGTGAGCATATATTCTTCAGAAGAAAGTTCGCCCTGCTCAAGTTTCCATCTACGGTGGTCATAAGTTTCACTCCAGCTCTTCAGTAAAGTTTTCCAATCATTACACACATTACTGGAAAATTCAGGATATTCGGAGATGAGTTTCTTTACTGCATTGTTATCAGTTTCACAATTAAACTCTGAGTTTGAGGACAATTTACGTTTCGTACACCTACGACGAGCCACTAAACCCGTGGAACATAATAAGCTACGCTTATTTATATAGGCACTCCACAATTTTCCACGGGCTGGCTTGCCATCGCTGCAGGGTATAAAATATGTGGAAGTTATCTCGTTGCGGAATGTTTTGCAAATGGTATCAGCCAAGATTATGAAATCGGGTCTCTTGAGACTTTGGTCATGCAAATAAAAATATGTGATTAAGAATTGTCGGTAACCTGTTAATAGATAAATGTACGACCTACATTCTTTCGGGATTTAATTTTAGACATTCGTCTATTATCGTCTTTGCCACAGCGGTACGATGCATATTTTTTAACAGGTTTCCATTTTCATTGATCTTCAGCAATGGTCTTAGTCTTGGTATATTTCGCATGTATTCCACATCTGGCAAATATTTGGATATGACCACTGGATCCAAAGTTTTGCTCTTCGGCTTTAGCTCCACGGCAAATGTTGGAGATTTGTAAAATTTTAAGATGAAATTATTGAATCGATCCTCCTCAACTTCATATCCATTAATAAAGATGCAATAATCACTGATTTTTGCAATATTAAACATTTCACAGGCTGAAAAAAAGGATGTCTATATTAATTGGAAATTAGTTTTGAAAAATTCGAGCTACGAGTTACCCGTGGTTAAGAAACTGCAGTATAAGAAAGGTGAACGTATTTTCGTAAACTTTTTCTCATCTTCAAAAATTGTTTGAATGAGAACGCTGTTATGAAATGAAGAGTAATTAAAAATGGAAAATCAGGAAGATAGAAAATTTTTAAATAATCTAAAACTTATAAAAATGATTTTTACGATGTTATAAATGGTTATAAACTATTTATGGGCCGGTATGCCTATTTATGGGCCGGTATGCACATCTAACGAGACGTTATTAACGATTGTTTTCATGTTCTCCCATTAGAAATGCATTGGAAATTGGATGCTTGGCACACAAATCAAATTTCCGCTAAAGATGCATACTAGACTTATAGTAGTAACGATGGTCGATACTACAGTTTACGGCGAGTTTTAAGCCCAGTACGCAGTTCTTTCGAAAATTCTTGTTGCGTACCTTTATTACAGGTTTGCCACGTACTTATGGGAAAAAATGTACACGGTCGATAAAATCGCTCCATTGAAGATTTTGTTAGCAAAGGTGGCTATATGTTTCATATGTGTAGAGGAAATTTTGCTAGAGCAGAATACCGTGAAAAAACTTGAATATAATTTATTACAATGTGCCATGTCTGTGGTGTATAAACCCTATATGAAGCTCTTAGCATATAGAGATTTAAGTCTGGTAAACACCTCTAGCGAAATTTTCCTTTGCATAGCAATAATACTTTTTTGCCGTGTATTGCTTATGAGAGCATAATGTAAATAATCTCTAACGAAGCTGCACAGAATTTTCGGTAACAAAAGGAGCCACGTATTGCTTATGTCTACCGAGTTTTAAGGAGCTTATGGGAGTTTATAATGCCACCATATTATCTGCTTGCAAAAAAAAAAGGTTTATATAGGCATTTAAGTTGCCTTTTTTATCTACCAAAGACTCTATAGTTATAATTTAGTAGAAAATTTTGAGAAAATTTTACTAAAAATCTATCAAATATGAAAACAAAATTTATTTTAAAGTTTTGTCAAAATTTTATTTCTACACTCAAAAAAAAGTGAACTCTCTATTTCACTAAAGCCATATTAACTTTATATTAGTTCATAGAATCATTATATTTGGAAAAAGTTTATTTTAGTCAAATAATTTTTTGCGTATGTTAGTTAAATGAACTAAAAAACGGGAAAAAGTTATACACAAATAAAGCATAAAAATTTCCTAATTTCGTATTTCTTACAAAATAGTTCATTATTTCTTTAAATTTGTAAATTTTACCAAAAATGTGTCCATCATGAACTTCGTATGTCACTAAAGACATTCTTGCAATTTTGAACTCCAAGATTTCTCTTAAAACTACAAAATTTTCTTTAACTACTGAAAAAAATTAGTTATGTCTAATAAATTTTCTTGAATTTGTCGAAAAATATTTACTTATTTTTGTCATATCGGAGTGATGCCAGCGCTTGTAATACCGTTTAGTTAAAATTTTCTACAAAAGTTCCAAATTTTCTAAAATTAATCGAAAGTTATCTTTCCTGGTGGGTTCACTGTTTTTTCAGTGTATCGAAAATTTTGTCAAAATTTTATTTCTATCGAAAATGTTGTCAAAATTATTATTTCTATAAAAAATGTTGTCCAAATTTTATTTCTATAGGAAGTTCTGTCAAAATTCTATTTCTGTAGAAAATTTTGCCAAAATTTCATTTCTATAGAAAATTTTCGCAAAATTTTATTTCTGTAGCAAATTTTTTCAAAATTTTATTTCTATAGAAAATTTTGTCAAAATTCTATTTCTTTACAAAATTTTGTCAAAATTCTGTTTCTTTAGAAAATTTTGTCAAAATTTTATTTCTATCAAAAATTTTGTCAAAATTAATATTTCTATAGAAAATATTGTCCAAATTTTATTTCTATAGGAAGTTCTGTCAAAATTCCATTTCTGTACAAAATTTTGTCAACATTTTATTTCTGTAGCAAATTTTTTTTTCAAAATTTTATTTCTATAGAAAATTTTGTCAAAATTCTATTTCTTTAGAAAATTTTGTCAAAATTCTATTTCTTTAGAAAATTTTGTCAAAATTCTTTTTTTTTAGACAATTTTGTCAAAATTTTATTTCTATAGAAAATTTTGTCAAAATTTTATTTCTATAGAAAATTTTGTCAAAATTCTATTTCTATAGAATTTAAAAAGTTATACACAAATAAAGCATAAAGATTTCCTAATCTCGTATTTCTTACAAAATAGTTCATTATTTCTTTAAATTTGTAAATTTTACCAAAAATGTGTCCATCATGAACTTCGTATGTCACTAAAGACATTCTTGCAATTTTGAACTCCAAGATTTCTCTTAAAACTACAAAATTTTCTTTAACTACTGAAAAAAATTAGTTATGTCTAATAAATTTTCTTGAATTTGTCGAAAAATATTTACTTATTTTTGTCATATCGGAGTGATGCCAGCGCTTGTAATACCGTTTAGTTAAAATTTTCTACAAAAGTTCCAAATTTTCTAAAATTAATCGAAAGTTATCTTTCCTGGTGGGTTCACTGTTTTTTCAGTGTATCGAAAATTTTGTCAAAATTTTATTTCTATCGAAAATGTTGTCAAAATTATTATTTCTATAAAAAATGTTGTCCAAATTTTATTTCTATAGGAAGTTCTGTCAAAATTCTATTTCTGTAGAAAATTTTGCCAAAATTTCATTTCTATAGAAAATTTTCGCAAAATTTTATTTCTGTAGCAAATTTTTTCAAAATTTTATTTCTATAGAAAATTTTGTCAAAATTCTATTTCTTTACAAAATTTTGTCAAAATTCTGTTTCTTTAGAAAATTTTGTCAAAATTTTATTTCTATCGAAAATTTTGTCAAAATTAATATTTCTATAGAAAATATTGTCCAAATTTTATTTCTATAGGAAGTTCTGTCAAAATTCCATTTCTGTACAAAATTTTGTCAACATTTTATTTCTGTAGCAATTTTTTTTTCAAAATTTTATTTCTATAGAAAATTTTGTCAAAATTCTATTTCTTTAGAAAATTTTGTCAAAATTCTATTTCTTTAGAAAATTTTGTCAAAATTCTTTTTTTTTTAGACAATTTTGTCAAAATTTTATTTCTATAGAAAATTTTGTCAAAATTTTATTTCTATAGAAAATTTTATACACAAATAAAGCATAAAGATTTCCTAATTTCGTATTTCTTACAAAATAGTTCATTATTTCTTTAAATTTGTAAATTTTACCAAAAATGTGTCCATCATGAACTTCGTATGTCACTAAAGACATTCTAGCAATTTTGAACTCCAAGATTTCTCTTAAAACTACAAAATTTTCTTTAACTACTGAAAAAAATTAGTTATGTCTAATAAATTTTCTTGAATTTGTCGAAAAATATTTACTTATTTTTGTCATATCGGAGTGATGCCAGCGCTTGTAATACCGTTTAGTTAAAATTTTCTACAAAAGTTCCAAATTTTCTAAAATTAATCGAAAGTTATCTTTCCTGGTGGGTTCACTGTTTTTTCAGTGTATCGAAAATTTTGTCAAAATTTTATTTCTATCGAAAATGTTGTCAAAATTATTATTTCTATAAAAAATGTTGTCCAAATTTTATTTCTATAGGAAGTTCTGTCAAAATCCAAAGTCAAATCATTTATTTCTGTAGCAAATTTTTTCAAAATTTTATTTCTATAGAAAATTTTGTCAAAATTCTATTTCTTTACAAAATTTTGTCAAAATTCTGTTTCTTTAGAAAATTTTGTCAAAATTTTATTTCTATCGAAAATTTTGTCAAAATTAATATTTCTATAGAAAATATTGTCCAAATTTTATTTCTATAGGAAGTTCTGTCAAAATTCCATTTCTGTACAAAATTTTGTCAACATTTTATTTCTGTAGCAATTTTTTTTTCAAAATTTTATTTCTATACAAAATTTTGTCAAAATTCTATTTCTTTAGAAAATTTTGTCAAAATTCTATTTCTTTAGAAAATTTTGTCAAAATTCTTTTTTTTTAGACAATTTTGTCAAAATTTTATTTCTATAGAAAATTTTGTCAAAATTCTATTTCTATAGAAAATGTTGTCATATACAAAATGTGTATCCTTTATTTCTATAGAAAAATTTGTCCAAATTTTATTTCTCTTGTTTTTTATTGTTGATATGTTCTTCAATAATTTTTGTTGTTTTGATTTCAGCTTAAAGCCATGCGTTGACTAAACTACGAGTGTAGCTTAACCAACAGAGGAAAAGTGTATTTGTCAAATATATTTGGGCAAAGCCCTATGGACTGCAAGATGGTTGGATGGACGGCCGTTTCGGAATTACCACATTCCTTATCAGCATCCTCTACTTGCAGCAAAACTATCAACCAATTATCAGAATAAATTTGGGCAATTCACTAAACCCAAAGTAAATTACACTCGAACCTCCCGAAAAAAGATTTTCGATAGTCGGCTATGTCTAAATAAATTTGTTTACCAATACTTCACTTTTACTTTGCCAAAGTCAAATCATCGATTTGAGTGCAGTGGGCTGGACTTATTTTTGAGAGTGCTTCCTCTTCCTTCATTTGTTCATTCATTTTATTTCTGTAGAAATTTTTTTTCCAAATTTTAATTCTATAGAAAATTTCGTCCAAATTTTATTTCTGTAGAAAATTTCGTCCAAATTTTATTTCTATAGAAAATTTTGTCCAAAATTTATTACTATATAAATTTTTATCAAAATTTTATTTCCTAGTAATTTTTCTCAAAATTTTATTTCTATAGAAATTTTTGTCAAAATTTTTATATCTATAGAAAAATATATTTCTATAGAAATTTTTGTCAAAATTTTTATTTCTATAGAAAATTTTCTCAAATTTTATTTCTATAGAAAATTTCCTCAACATTTTTATTTCTATAGAAAACGTTCGCAAAATTTTATTTCTATAGAAAATTTTTGCAAAATTATATTTCTATGGAAATTTTTGTCCAAATTTTATTTCCATAGAAAATGTTGTCCTAATTTTATTTCTGTAAAGAATTGTGTCCAAATTTTATTTCTATAGAAAATTCTGCCCTAATTTCATTACTACCCAGCAAAAAAATTGGAAGTTCTTCCAAAGGCACAACTTTAAAAACACTTCCAATGCACTCCCAATTATGTTCTTTATTTTAACTACCCAGGAAGTTCTTTTAATTCAATTTTTTATAGCTTGGGTTTTTCATACTTTTAATGGGTAATTTTAACTTTTTTTGTTTCAAATAGGTTAATAGCAGAGTAAGAATTCATAAACATGTACAAATCATTTAAATTTTGTCGAAAAAAGTGCTAAATCCAATCTGAAAAAACTGTGAATTTTTGATAAAATTTAAAGTCAAACGTTTCCGACAAGCGTTAGAATCCATTAAAAATTATAAAAAATTATAAAAATTGTTATTTGACAAAATATCACAGAATTTTTTAATTTACATCCAAAACATTGAATTCGGATCACACCTAAAGAAGTGATGCAAATTCAGTGCAACGGCTGTTGAAATGGAGGACTTCCGTCCTACGAAAAGACCATGTTAAATTCATCGCTTCTGCGTCAATTTTGCACCACTTCCGGATCCAAAAAGGACATTTTCATTACTTTTTTGGCGACGCTTTTTTTTCTGGGTATAGAAGCTTTTTTCATAATTCTATTTCTATAGAAAATGTTGTAATTTTTTTAATATAGAAAATTTTCACAAAATTTCATTTCTATAGAAAATTTTGTCAAAATTTTTATTTCTATAGAAAACGTTCGCAAAATTTTATTTCTATAAAAAATTTTGTCAAAATTTTATTTTCATAGAAAATTTTGCCCCTGCACCACACTGTGGAACAGGGTAGTATAAGTTAGTGCATATGTCTATTTCTATAGAAAATTTTCGCAAGATTTTATTTCTAACGAAAATTTTGTCAAAATTCTATTTCTATAGAAAATTTTGTCAAAATTTTATTTGCAAAGAAAAATTTCCAAATTTTTTTTTAGAAAATTTTCACAAAATTTTATATCTATAGATAATTTTGTCAAAATTCCATTTCTATAGAAAATTTTCGCAAATTTTAATTCTATAGAAAATTTCCTCAAAATTTTTATTTCTATAGAAAACGTTCGCAAAATTTTATTTCTATAGAAAATTTTGTCAAAATTTTATTTCCATAGAAAATTTTGCCCCTGCGCCACAAAATTTTTATTTCTATAGAAAACGTTCGCAAAATTTTATTTCTATAGAAAATTTTGTCAAAATTTTATTTCCATAGAAAATTTTGCCCCTGCGCCACACTGTGGAACAGGATAGTATAAGATAGTGCATATGTTTGCAACACCCAGAAGGAGACGAGATAGACACATGGTGTCTTTGGCAAAAATGCTCAGGGTGGGCTCCTGAGTCGATATAGCGATGTCCGTCTGTCCGTGAACACATTTTTGTAATCAAAGTCTAGGTCGCAGTTTTAGTCCAATCGTCTTCAAATTTGGCACAAGAATGTGTTTTGTATGTTTTATATGGCCCCAGAAGACAGAGTTTTACCCTAATTTGCTTAACATTTTACACAAGAAGAACAATTAGTACTATAGTCAAGTGTGCCAAATTTTATTGAAATCGGTTCAGATTTAGATAAAGCTCCCATATATATCTATCGCCCGATAGGTACTAATACGGTCCCAGAAGCCAGAGTTTTACCCCAATTTGGTTGAAATTTTGCACTAGGAGTACAATTAGTAGTGTAGTCAAGTGTGTCAAATTTGATTGAAATCGGTTCAGATTTGGATATAGCTCCCATATATAGCATTCGCCCGATTTCCGCTCATATGACCACAGAGGCCAATTTTTTCTTCCGATTTAGTTGAAATTTTGCACAGGGAGTAGAATTAGCATTGTAGCTATGTGTGCCAAATTTGGTTGAAATCGGTTCAGATTTAGATATAGCTCCCATATATAGCTTTCGCCCGATTTCCGCTCATATGACACAGAGGCCAATTTTTTCTTCCGATTTAGTTGAAATTTTGAACAGGGAGTAGAATTAGCATTGTAGCTATGTGTGCCAAATTTGGTTGAAATCGGTTCGGATTTAGATATAGCTCCCATATATAGCTTTCGCCCGATTTACACTCATATGACCACAGAGGCCAATTTTTAACTCCGATTTAGTTGAAATTTTGCACAGGGAGTAGAATTAGCATTGGTGCTATGCGTGCCAAATTTGGTTGAAATCGGTTCAGATTTAGATATAGCTCCCATATATAGCTTTCGCCCTATTTCCACTCATATGACCACAGAGGCCAATTTTTTGCTCCGATTTAGTTGAAATTTTGCACAGGGAGTAGAATTAGCATTGTAGCTATGTGTGCCAAGTTTGGTTGAAATCGGTTCAGATTTCGATATATCTCCCGTATATATGTTTTTCTGATTTCGACAAAAATGGTCAAAATACCAACATTATCCTTGTAAAATCACCACTGCTTAGTCGAAAAGTTGTAAAAATGACTCTAATTTTCCTAAACTTCTAATACATATATATCGAGCGAAAAATCATAAATAAACTTTTGCGAAGTTTCCTTAAAATTGCTTCAGATTTAAATGTTTCCCATATTTAGCCGACTTAAATTTTGAGTCTATAGATTTTGTAGAAGTCTATCAAATTCTGTCCAGATCAAGTGATATTTAAATGTATGTATTTGGGACAAACCTGTATATATAGCCCCCAACACATTTGACGGATGTGATATGGTATCGAAAATTTAGATCTACAAAGTGGTGCAGGGTATAATATAGTCGGCCCCGCCCGACTTTAGACTTTCCTTACTTGTTTTCTCTAGGTGTAGTTAATTTTTTCTTTTATGATAAGTATGAAAAGCTTGTTGCAAAGACTATCATTACAGTTTCCTTGTTGTAACAATGCATTTTTGAAATCTCAAAAAGTTGTATACATTTCAGTTAAATTTCAGCACGACCTAGTTCATTTATTCCATAAATCGGAAAAAACATTAATTCTGTTTACGTGCATTAACTCACAGCTACTTACACTACTTACTTACTCATGATGCAAATGCGTAATAGAACCATCATTCAGCACTCCTTCAAAATTGTCATTCATGGATTCATCTCTAATTTGTTCTCCGATCTCCTTTTCTTTGAGTTTCTCTTGATTATAGCGATTGAATATTTTCCCTTGTTTACCATTGCGATACATCTTCAAAGTTTCACTGGGAAACATTTTAATAATAGCATCCTCCAGATCATAACTAGTAGCCAAATCCAGTGGCAGCTTACATTCTAGATAATAGTTTACCACGGTGCTAACTAACCGTTTGCGATCTAGGTGAGTAAAATGTTTTTGCTTTCCGTAGATTTGTATGAGATCAGGACCATTTGGTGGGGATTTCAAAAGAAGTTCTTCTAAATCTATTTTTGGTTTACAGATCATTGAAAGACTTTTCACTGTTTCAGTTTCTATAGCAATAGGGTGGATCGATGAATTTCTCTTAGAAAACTTGTCGGCGGCTATATTTCCGTTATCATTTGCAACTAGAGAATCCTTTACATCTTTAGTTCTTTCTTTAGATATTAAGGAATTTTCTCTTTCATTGTAGCATTCATATGCCTCCATAGGACGGATATTCGGTAAAATTTCTTTGAATGTAAATGTATTTAATGGCTTTCCTATATTCTTACGCCAATTGTTTAAGTGATGGGCAAATCTTATTTGTACTCCCATGGGATATTTATGCAGCAGTAAATTAATGTGAGAAGCATCAATCATTTCCAAAACTTCTTCATCAATTTTTTCCTCTGTAATTTAGTCGAAATTATAAGGACATAATTTAAGGATATTGCACAGAAAAAATAACACTAAAATATTTATAATTTAAAAGTTGAGGGAAGTTGCAGGTGTAATCAATTTAAAAATTAACTGATAAAATCAAAGTCAATTAAATTTCTTAATTAAATTTAAATTTCTGTCCAAGAGTTCAAGAAAATCGTACCAAAGAATCGTCCTTCCTATGATTGCACCATAGGTAATTTGATCCATTTTTGTCAGAAAAAGTCATTTTTTGCATTATTAAGTAAAAATAATTTTTTGTTACAATTTGATAAAAAAAGAACCTTAAACTAAATGCTGTAATGCTACATTTTTAACCCTGGACAGTCATCCTTCGCCAAAATGACGACGCGTAATTTCATTTTCGATTTAGAATGCATTTTGGTCGATTAGGAAATGATAAATTTAAGTTATACCAATACAACCATTTTATGAATTTTTTCTTATACCAATTAAAAACAAATTGAATAAGGAAATAAATTCAGTTTTGGTCCTCATTTTTCCTCACGATGCAAATTATAGCGTCATGAAATAAGCCGTAGTCAAAATGACGAGGGATGACGTGACTTTCCAGGGTTAACAACCGCGTAACACGTGATTAATACGTCGTCAAAGTTATTGTTTATGCAGTGATATTTAATATTAATTTGTAATCTGTTCTAAAAACGTTAACAAAATTATAATAATACATTTTAAATATGGAAATTAAAGATGTAATACAAACATTTCATTCATTTTCATAACTGACATTATTCTTTTTTGTTAATTGGTAAAAGTAATATTTTTAATTAAAGTATTAAGTATATCAAATAACATTTTAATTAAATAACAAGTATATACGGCTGTAAGTTCGGCCAGGCCGAATCTTATGTACCCTCCGCCATGGATTGCGTTGAAACTTCTACGAAAGAATGTCATCCACAATCGAATTACTTGGGTTGTGGTATCTTAAAACTTCTTAACATCGTTTTCTAAATTGTGAGTTAGTCCATACGTGGTATATATTAGACAAAAAAGTTATGTATAGGTAAGTCTACAAATAATTACGAATCGATATGGACTTTTTGCACGATACGTAGAGAGCCAGAATTGAAATATGGGGGTCGCTTATGTGGGGGCTATATACAATTATGAACTTGATATGGACCAATTTTTGTGTGATTGGGGATCGATTTATCTGAGGGATATATATGGACCTAGTTAGGCACGGTTGTTAACGGCCATATACTAGCACAATGTACCAAATTTCAACTGACTCGGGTGAAATTTGCTCCTCCAAGAGGCTCCAAAACCAAATCTCGGGATCGGTTTATATGGGGGCTATATACACGCAAAGAAATAATTCTTTCCTCCCAAACGAAATTTTAGACAAACAAAGTTCGTTTCTCATTTGCTTTTCGCTGTAAGGAAGTGTTTTTGGAAGAAAAGTATATACTTTTTGTGATAAACGTTTATTCTTTTCCAGGATGTAAAAACAATTTCATAAAGACAAACTCAAAAAAAAAAACATTGTTTTCTTGCTAATTGCATTTTCCCTCACATCTTTCTCACATCCACGAGATTTTTTAGTTCTTAACACCTTTTCCTGTAATACCAACAATGTAGAAGAAATTATACGATTTTATAAATTTTTAAAATTTTTTTACCTTTCGCCTGGACGGAGAATCGAACCGCGGACCATTCACTTTGTAAGCCAACACACTAACCACTGAGCTATGTACCTGTTATGGTCATCAATAGATAAATATCCATATAAGTTGTATTTATATAGCATAGCTTGCGGCGCCCACGAACCGAATAAACAAAGTTTATTTAACAGAAACAAACATTTAGTTTGGCACCGTGGAGCAGTGGTTGCTACGTCCGACTTGCATGCCAAGGGTCGTGGGTTCGATCCCTGCTTCGACCAAAGTTCTCTTTTTTTTTGTTTACATGTATTCCAGATATGTTCGGAAGATTCCGAAAAAATGTTCAACATTACATTGTAGTATATTAAATTTTGAACTGTAAAATGTATCTTATTAAAGACCTAAAGTCAAAAAAGAACAGTGTTTGATATAAACGAAATGGACTGTGTTGTTGTTTCAAAAATAACTTTTTTTATTGAAAAAATAAAAATTTTGTAACAAACGAAATTTTTTGGTGATAAAAGTTTAAAATTTTCGAAGCAATTCAAAAAACTCTAACAAAAGAAAAACGTTTTCGGTACACGTTTTCCAAACGTTTTTTTTCTTTGCGTGTATGATT
Organism: Haematobia irritans; assembly: GCF_050003625.1. Taxonomy (NCBI): domain Eukaryota; kingdom Metazoa; phylum Arthropoda; class Insecta; order Diptera; family Muscidae; genus Haematobia; species Haematobia irritans. Next base: position 98,670,647 of record NC_134401.1, on the reverse strand, counting down.
ATGGACTGATAGTGACCACTTTTGGCATGGTTGTTAAATAGCATATACTACCACCACGTACCAAATTTCAACCAGATCGGATGAATTTTGCTTCTCCATAAGGCACCGGAGGTCAAATCTGGGGATCGGTTTATATGGGGACTATATATATAATTATGGACCGATTTTAACCAGTTTTTGCATGGGTGTTTGAGGCCATATATTAACACCACGTACCAAATTTGAACTGAATCAAATGAATTTTGGTCTTCCAAGAGGCTCCGGAGGTCAAATCTGGTGATCGATTTATATGGGGGCTGTATATAATTATGGACCGATGTGGACCAATTTTTGCATGGTTGTTAGAGACCATATACTAACACCATGTACCAAATTTCAGCCGGATCGGATGAAATTTGCTTCTCTTAGAGGATTCGCAAGCCAAATTTGGGAGTCCGTTTATATGGGGGCTATACGTAAAAGTGGACCGATATGGCCCATACCATCCGACCTACATCAATAACAACTACTTGTGCCAAGTTTCAAGTCGATAGCTTGTTTCGTTCGGAAGTTAGCGTGATTTCAACAGACGGTGCAATGGTTAGCATGCCCGCCTTGCATACACAAGATCGTGGGTTCGATTCCTGCTACGACCGAACACCAAAAAGTTTTTCAGCCGTGGATTATCCCACCTCAGTAATGATGTTGACATTTCTGAGGGTTTCAAAGCTTCTCTAAGTGGTTTCACAGGAATGTGGAACGCCCTTCGGACTCGGCTATAAAAAGGAGGTCCCTTGTCATTGAGCTTAACATGGAATCGGGCAGCACTCAGTGATAAGAGAGAAGTTCACCACTGTGGTATCACAATGGACTGAATAGTCTAAGTGAGCCTGATACATCGGGCTGCCCCATAACCTAACCTAACCTAACAGACGGACGGACGGACGGACGGACATGCTCAGATCGACTCAGAATTTCACCACGACCCAGAATATATATACTTTATGGGGTCTTAGAGCAATATTTCGATGTGTTACAAACGGAATGACAAAGTTAATATACCCCCCATCCTTTGGTGGAGGGTATAAAAATGTTTCTATTAAAAAAATAATTGGAAATTTTATGTCCAATGCAAGGAACATCCCATTATAATTGTAATCGGAATATTCATAAATTACAATAAAAATATTTTATCTATGGGAAAAATAATAATAAATAATATTATAGTAAATAATTGATTGTCTCAATTAAAAAATGAATTGAGTTTTTCTAACAAAATCAATTATTTTTTTTTATGTTGAACCAATACTTTTTAATTGGTTCAACTTAAAAAAATAAAAATATATTAAAAGTGCCAATGAAATCGATTATTTTTTTTTATTAAGTATATCTGTTACTTATAATTAATTCTGTGATCGATAACATCATTTTCGTGCTTTAAGCAGTTTTCATAAAATCATTAATTGGATAAATCAGAGAACATTTTTCTGTGTATTCAATGGGTCAATAAACTTTGACTCAAATCCAAATAAAAATCAAACTAAAATAGAGTTGGAAAACGCATAACAAAGTACTAACTTATATACTTTCTTAAAAAATGACAAGAAAATTATGGCTCCGGAAAATGGAAAGGAAATAATATGCCAAGCGGTTTCGTAACAAAATAAAGCCTAATTTTTTTGCATGCAATAAAACAACACAACAATGAAAAAAATTCCAAAAAAATCATGTTTTTTTTTTCATTATCAAAAATAACATTTATTGATCTTGGAAAAAAATATTGTATAACAACAACTTCAATCATGAATTTAGTAAATATTCATAATTTTAAATTTACATATTTTTTTATTTTATTTAAAAACATACATTTGTAAAAACTTTAACCGAATTCCTTTATTTCATTTTGCTTTTGGATGCTATTTCCCGAAAGGGAAAATTATTTCATTTAAATATATGTTTATATAGAATTAATTTTTTAATTAATCAAAACCCGAGATAAATAATAAATAAATAACACTGGTTTACACACAAAATGTATACTTGATAAAAATCAACTTTTCTTATGTATTTTGAGCTGCAGAATTCGAAAAAAATGTTTAAAAATTTTTTATGGAACAGTTTGTGAGATATCCCGTTATTTTTTAATTTTCGCACTTTTTTCACTAAACACAATATATGTTATCTCGAGTTAGAAATGTCCGATTATATATTGTTGGTACTTAAATGAAAGGTAATAAGATGACGAATACTCGTGTGTAATTGGATCTGTGATAAGTTAAGTGGTTCAAATTAGAGGTGTGCACGTGAGTAATATTGTGCTCACGCTCACGCACACTCACGACGGAGAAATCTTATTTACGCACACTCACGTACGATATTTTTTGGTAGGACTCACGGTCACGCACGAACACCAATTTTTGCTCGGACTCTAATCTGCAACATGTTGTTCAGTAACATACATTACAGAGAGACCACTGTAAAGTTACTACGTATGCTAATTGAATTGATGCACATTTGCTTGTATGCATTATGTTGTGATTTAAAATAAAACCCCTGAATACATAGCTGATGGCTGATGCATAGATGCCACACACGCACAGAATCCCTTTGCACCTCACTCAGCTTTACTCACCAATAAATTGAGGTAATAGAAATCTCAATCTCCAATTGTCTAATAATTTGGTCAATCTGTCAATGGATTCCTGTGTTAATTCAGGGACATCCATTTTTAATTCCGATTATTTTGCTAATATTTAACATGAAAACAATTACTTTCAAAATGATAACCAAGGCACTTTAGTTTTAGTTTTTACCCCAAAGCGAAACAATTTTTCTCTTTGGGGGCAAAAACTCGCTGACGTGATGAGTTACAAATAGCGACTGCCTTCATTCAATGCGAATTGTCTCCCATAGAGCCCATGTGGAAAAGATGAATGTACACCCCCTAGCGTTAGCGTCAGGCAAATGAAAAACATTTTCCTCCTCAGAAAATGATTCGTCTGTCCGACCATCTAGTATGTCATCATCGTGCGTTTGTCCGTCCATCAACCATGCTGCTGTTGTTATTTGTTTTCCTATTTCAGCCGTTTGCCTTGCTATTCTCTTTAAATATACATTTTGTGCTCTTTGTATGCTGTAAAAGCATTGATATCTCTTTAGTTTACTCCTTAATATCCTCTCTTAAGAAAATGCCAGAGATGGGAGCTTGTTATAGCCAGCGTTTTACTCGTGTCGTTTGTTCTTTTTTTGAACGATTACTTTGATGATTTGAAATAAGAATTTAACTTTCATGGTATTTTATGGCACTATTTAAGCCAACATACATACCATTGGTCAATGATATTTTGGTACTATAAAAATTTTCCCATAATGCCCATAATTCAGAATCATTAAGAAGGGAAGTTTTTGTGAAACACGCCTAAAAACAACAAAATTATTTAAGCTAAACTAACTTAGACTGAAACAAGGGTATACGGCTAAAAGTTCGGTCGGGCCGAATCTTTAATACCATGGAACGCATACCATAATTTTCTTTTTCTTCTTTTCTCTCTAATTTTTGAACTTCAAGTGAAATTGACGGAACGTACGCCTCTTTGAGGACAATTGGTTCAAATGTATGATTTCTAAAGTTAAACTTGAAATTTTTAACATTAGATATTGCTTTCGAAACGACAACATGATTACTCGAAGGGCATATCAACCGCATTCCATGAACTAGTCAGCTTTATTAAAAACTCAATATCTTTTGACGAATATTGGCATTGATATATATATATATATATATATATATATATATATATATATATATATATATATATATATATATATATATATATATATATATATATATATATATATATATATATATATATATATATATATATATATATATATATATATATATATATATATATATATATATATATATATATATATATATATATATATATATATATATATATATATATATATATATATATATATATATATATATATATATATATATATATATATATATATATATATATATATATATATATATATATATATATATATATATATATATATATATATATATAAAGGGTGATTCTTTTGAGGTTAGGATTTTCATGCATTAGTATTTGACAGATCACGTGGGATTTCAGACATGGTGTCAAAGAGAAAGATGCTCAGTATGCTTTGACATTTCATCATGAATAGACTTACTAACGAGCAACGCTTGCAAATCATTGAATTTTATTACCAAAATCAGTGGCAGAAAATCCGCTTTTTTATCGACAAATTTTGTTCAGCGATGAGGCTCATTTCTGGTTGAATGGCTACGTAAATAAGCAAAATTGCCGCATTTGGAGTGAAGAGCAACCAGAAGCCGTTCAAGAACTGCCCATGCATCCCGAAAAATGCACTGTTTGTTGTGGTTTGTACGCTGGTGGAATCATTGGACCGTATTTTTTCAAAGATGCTGTTGGACGCAACGTTACGGTGAATGGCGATCGCTATCGTTCGATGCTAACAAACTTTTTGTTGCCAAAAATGGAAGAACTGAACTTGGTTGACATGTGGTTTCAACAAGATGGCGCTACATGCCACACAGCTCGCGATTCTATGGCCATTTTGAGGGAAAACTTCGGAGAACAATTCATCTCAAGAAATGGACCGGTAAGTTGGCCACCAAGATCATGCGATTTGACGCCTTTAGACTATTTTTTGTGGGGCTACGTCAAGTCTAAAGTCTACATAAATAAGCCAGCAACTATTCCAGCTTTGGAAGACAACATTTCCGAAGAAATTCGGGCTATTCCGGCCGAAATGCTCGAAAAAGTTGCCCAAAATTGGACTTTCCGAATGGACCACCTAAGACGCAGCCGCGGTCAACATTTAAATGAAATTATCTTCAAAAAGTAAATGTCATGGACCAATCTAACGTTTCAAATAAAGAACCGATGAGATTTTGCAAATTTTATGCGTTTTTTTAAAAAAAAAGTTATCAAGCTCTTAACAAATCACCCTTTATAATGACTACTGTATGAGCTGTCATGATGCAGAGGAAAAGGAATCAAACACCTCTTTGTGAGTGTCCTCCATTTTGTGCAATGCCTAAATGAAGTTTAGGAGCATGTAGCTTCAGATTACTGGCGGACCTGGAAAACGTTACTTTATATAGTCGGAAATCAATATATCGATGTGTTACAAAGGGAATGACAAAGTTATTATTCGCCCATGAATGGGGGTATAAAAATATTATATTAGGTTCATGTTGCCAAGAGGAAGTTTTTGGACATCATTAACGCAGCAGCCGCTGATCAAATTGCACACGGGTGACATACTTTCCCAACAGACGAGTTTGATGAGCTTCGTCATGCTAATCCTAGATTCGGAGAATCGAATCTAGACTATCTGTAGCAATATAACTTAGTCACAGGCACTGGTAAGCAATGTACCACAGTAAGACCTCTTTAGAAATTTGGTATGATGGGGTTGTAGTCACCTTCGGCGTCTGATCTGAAGAGATCAGCAATTTTTCGAGCATATCGAGAGTGGTAGAGCGACAAATAGAGTTATTCGTCGCATCCATGGTAACCGATGCCATAAAAATCGTCAATGCCTCGATAGAATCTCGATGCTGATGTCGATACGTCTACGCATAAAGGGATTTAAGTCGCACTTGACCATACTTCTAAACTTGGCTGGAAGCGGGTAAGTTGTGGGTCATAGAAAGATTCCTATAGGAACCTGTTATCACCTTGGACGACAGATCCGTAAAGAAGCTTTTTAACCGGCAGTTGTACGAGCATATCGAGAGTGAAAGAGCGAAATATAGAACCATTCGTGGCATCTGTGGTAAACGAAGTAACCGATGTCATAAAATAAAGTCCATGCTACCGAGGCGTCGCGCCTCTACAGAATGTCAAATGTTGATGTCAAAGCATCTACGCCATACAGGAAGATGAGTACTTGACCAGTCTTCTCAACTTGCCTTAAGGTCTACTCACTACACCCGATGACTGGAAAAGGGTACAGTGAGTTAATCATGCAACTTGGGCAAAGGCCCGGATAAATCGTGGACCATGGTATTGCTACTACACGTAACCTAAGCTAACGTTAGATCAGGAATGTTTTACCCTAACAACTCATACTTATCAAGATTTGAAAGCAGTGTAGTCGATGTGTGCCCCACCCGAAATCAAGGACCAACTGAGACACTTCCATCTTAGGGTACTATATAAACCTATCCAAAAAGCTGTAGTAGAAGTACGAAAAAGTGCCTGCACTATATTCATTTGTCGTCATACTGTAGTCGAAGCGGTGAGAAGCTAAAAAGTTAATCGTATTCTCCGAGCTCGATCACCGAATATTGCACCAAAGGAAAGACACACTCATGTTAGACCAGTATAGTTGTTTGGTACAACTATGATCAGGATCAGCTGCCTAAACTCCTACTTATCCGCATTTGAAAGCAGCCTAACCGAAAAGCAACGTCTCACTTTATATCAGGGAAGTTTTAGGACAACTTAGTTCAATGAAATCAATGATCCCACGCGACACATTACTGGTTTATTTGCCCAGCAAAACCTAGCCGACTCACCACCAGATCATTGTGGATACATCCTGTCCTAGGGAATAATATACAAACCAGCCAAAACACTGCCTGTAGACGGCGAAGATGTGTCTTTGTTGCATTATCTTCATTTGGAGAGCGAAATCCAGGATTACAGTCTCTTGATCAGGCAACATATCAACCAGATCTGAGCCGGATTCTTGAGGATAGTGTAGTCAAAGCAGTGAAAAGCTAGAAGGTTAATCATATTCTCGGAGTTCGATTACCGCTCATAGCTCCGAAGGAAAAAGACTTCCTCGTTATACCAGGCTAGTTTTTTGACACAACTATGATAAGGAAAATGCAGCTGGCTAAACTCCCACTTATACACATTTAAAAGCAGCTTAGCCGAAATGTGTCCCATCTGTACTCAAGGATCCCATGCGACACGTCACTGGTTCGCTTGCCCCGTTAAACCTACCAGACTAACCACCAGCTTTTTCTGGACACATTCCATCTCAATTGGAGTGTTTCCCGATTTGGATGCAAACTAGGTTAGCTAGGTTAGGTGGCAGCCCGATGTATCAGGCTCACTTAGACTATTCAGTCCATACAGTGGTGAACTTCTCTCTTATCACTGAGTGCTGCCCGATTCCATGTTAAGCTCAATGACAAGGGACCTCCTTTTTATAGCCGAGTCCGAACGGCGTTCCACATTGCAGTGAAACCACTTAGAGAAGCTTTGAAACACTCAGAAATGTCACCAGCATTACTGAGGTGGGATAATTCACCGCAGAAAAACTGTTTGGTGTTCGGTCGAAGCAGGAATCGAACCCACGACCTTGTGTATGCAAGGCGGGCATGCTAACCATTGCACCATGGTGGCACGGTGGATACAAACTAAATGGGAACGTATGCAGCACCGACCACCGCTAATAGCATCGAAGGCAAGAGATGTCTCACGTTAGATCAGGGAAGTTTTAGCACAATTAAGATCGGACGCATGCAACCGCCTTAACTCCTACTTACCTGGATTTGAAAGCAGCGTAACCGAAGTGTAATCAAGGATCCCATGCGACATGTCACTGGTTCGCTTGCGCCGATAAACCTACCCGACTTACCACCAGATAATTCTGGACACATCCCATCTTAGTTGCAGAGTTTCTCCACCTAGATACAAACTAAATATGTACGAATGCAGCACCGCACAAAGCATCGAAAGAAAGAGACCTCTCACGCTGTTCTCTATAGAAAATATATTAATTCATTCATGTGCATAGTTCGTTAATCTATTCTAAAATAACAACTACATATTCTACGATTCCTCGCCTTGGCCAGACTTAATAACTATATCCGGTTCCACAGCTTCGGGCCAGGTATCATTACTAACTGCATCCGTATTACAAGTAGCTCGAGATTCATTCATATCAGCCATATTTACAACACTAATGTGGCTATCGTCTGTTTTAGTCTTCTGTAGAGTGGAACGATTAGCCGCATTATTGGAGGATCTATCCTTTCGAGTACGCTTCATGTTTGTGAATTTTACGTAGATTTTTCCACGTTTTTCGGTACGATAGTATTGCAGTTTTTCTGTGGGAAATAATTGTAAAATTTCCAATTCTAAGGCATGACTCATGTGTAGCGATAGATGGTATTCATTACTTTCATAGAAATCGCATATTAATTGAATCAATTGGGAACGCTGGAGATTTGTGAATTCATTATGCTCATCGTAATATTGTACGAGAGCCATACCACGTGCACCGGACCTCTGAAGGATTTGTGTTAATGAATGCTGACAGTTATTATGGACCCGTCGGGATGATCCAATATTGTTATAGGGATTATATAGCTCATCATCTTTAGTTTCTGATGCCTGATGTTCTTCAGCATCTGATATTGATCTCTCGGTTTTTGTGATAGTTTTACGTCTCAATAAATATGGTGTTCTACGGGCAGGCGAATCATCAATAGGCGGATCATTATTCTCCGTAGACTCTCGGGAACATTCTACTTGGCCATTCATCTCAGTTTTAATATCATTTTGATATCGACCACGTTTACAATTGCAAGTAGCACTGTTATCAGCACTACTATAGCCATCAGTGGACAAAGGAGTTCCAACTCTATTTCGCCAACTTTCCAAATAGTGTTCGAAACGTATCCGTACTCCCATTTTGTAAGTCTTTAGTAACACATTAATATGACGGTACTTGATGTGTTTCAATTCCTCAATAGTAATATCTTCCTCTGAAAAAAAGTAGCAATGAAGTAATAGAGATTAGGTAGCTGCCCCAAGAAAAGGTGGGTTTACATATTCCACTGCAGAACTGTGTATTTGGGTTTCAATTAAAATAAAAAAAGTAAAATATTTGGATGTGATCATATTTTAATTTAGACATTTCGTTTAAAGACAATCAGAGAGAATGAAGAGAGTGTCAGCTATGAGAGTGCAAAATGACAATAATATAACTCATAGAGAGAATGAAATTGGAGAAAATAGTTTTTGTTCTAACCAGATTAGGTGGGACCTAATTTTCTATGTGTCAAAGCAATCCATCGTTGATAGAATTCGTCATCTTAATAATCTTCTTTTGCAGGTTCTAGGTAGCTAAAGATTTTTTCAAACATATTCTTATTGCCTTGGTATATGTAGGCTAATTCCTACAATTTTTAATTTATCCACTGCACAGTTCCTTGGTATGTTCCTGTGGCTAGGTACCCATTTTGAGATTAGCGCTGTTTATGGTCTTTTTAGATGTGAGCAACACAAAGGTAACGGATTTGAATGCATCTCCTATAAATGTCAACATTTGTAGGAACAATGCAGCTCAGCCAGAGATTCTACTTGGAAAAGACTACATCGTGATATTAAGTCACAAGTAGACCCTAAACATACCGTGTCTTATCTTGTTTTATATTTAAACCGGAGAACAAGCGCACAGTGCGCCATTTCAAAGCAAACTTTTCCGTTATTTAAACACAATTCAAGGTAAACACCGTTTCGTATCGTGACAGTCGACGAAACATGGATCGCGCGTTACACACGGGAGACCAATGGAACAGTCGTAATCTTGGACTGCACTAGGCAAACGTGCTCCGTAGAACTTTCATTTTTTCTGGGATTCAGGATGTGTGATCCTCCTCGATCATAGAGATTTCAGGTTAGATTGAAAAGAGGATCCATATTTCCCGCTTTCATGTCGGCTGGCATCTAACATATGCCATTATTCGGCTTTACATAACCCTATCTTCTTTTTTTTATACTTTTTGCGAATTCCTAAATTGTTTCTTTCTTTTGCTTTTTCCAATATAGGCAAGATTTCGAATAACCTCTTCCTCGATATGGTAGTCTCTATATCTTGCAAAATCAGGGTGGGGTTCCAAGGTCTTACCTACCTTAAAACAAAACCTTCATAAATCATCATCCGCTGCTCCAATGCGGCATGGATGTGCCTTCTAGTACTCTAGGTGTCCGTGATATCCTCGATCCTTCTGACTCTACATTGTGGCCGATATGTATTACAACGAACTTCTGGCTGTTCCCATTTCTAAACCGGTCGTCTGACAGCTTACATATTTATTCCCGTGACAATTCATTTTATTGACATGCTTACAAAAGTATTTTGATCTATTTTATTCAGAAGTAAAGTTTTTCGTGATGAAATTCAAACGTGATAGTATTATTTCTTTATATTTGGTTGGAGAACCACAAGTGGCTATCGTTAGAGTTTCTCGTAAAGTGGACAAAAACGGTAACAACACAATAAACGATCCGAAATGTGAAGGCCAGATTTAATCGAAATCCATGCCGCAGTAGTAGATTCGGTTGGGTATAGTGGCGGGAGCCACCATGGTGCAATGGTTAGCATGCCCGCCTTGCATACACAAGGTCGTGGTTTCGATTCCTGCTAAGACCGAACACCAAAAAGTTTTTCAGCGGTGGATTATCCCACCTCAGTAATGCTGGTGACATTTCTGAGGGTTTCAAAGCTTCTCTAAGTGGTTTCACTGCAATGTGGAACGCCGTTCGGACTCGGCTATAAAAGGGACCTCCTTGTCATTGACCTTAACATGGAATCGGGCAGCACTCAGTGATAAGAGAGAAGTTCACCAATTTGGTATCACAATGGACTGAATAGTCCATTGTGATACCACATTGAAAGAGCTCACCGGTGGACCACAAAAAGTTAGATTGGAAAGAGCCAAACAGTTGCTTCGCTTGTACGAAAACGGCCAGTTATCGAATTTCTCCGATGAGATGCGATTCCAAATTGAGAAGTTTGTGAATAAACAAAATGATAGGGTCAGCTGAAAAGTAACTCAAGCGCCGCCGTAACTGGGCCTGAATATTATCGGGAAATTTCCTAAAGACTGTATTGAAGCCGTGGACGAATAAACATTTAGGCCGTAGACCATGACAGGACTCAGCCCCAATGCACTCAGCATGTGTCAACCAAGAATTGCTTAAAAAGGAGGTTACTCGCTTCTAACGCACAATGGCCACCGAAAACTCCGTAACTCAATCCGTTGGACCTTTACGCCTGAGGCTTTTTCGAGGCTAAGTTTGGCACTAACAAATACCAAAGTGTCGACCATCAGAAGCCGGCGCTTCACCGGCAATGGACTAGAATACCGCAGAGCCACTTCCGTGTAGCGTGTGATGTCGGTCGTTTGCCAAAGGTTGACAGAATGTATACAGATTGCGCGAGCTATCGCTGTGGTCGGAAAAATGTTAGGGTCACAGTTCGGTCCTCAAAATAATGTCAGATGTGCCTAACGTAGTTGATTACACTTTGGCGAGTCCACTTTTCGACAAAAAGTTTGAAACTCTAATCCCCAACAGTGAGGCGTGGTGCACACAGACCCCGGGGAATAAAGAATATATAGATTTCTACACTGATGGCTCCAAATTGGATGGACAATTGGGTTTCGGAGTATACGATCTGGAACTTCGAATAGCGAAAAGATTACCTAATGACTGTAGTGAATTGGCTGAGAAGTAATGTTCCAAAAAAATGTGGGCATTAATATATACTCAGACAGTCAACCTGCAATAAAATCCTTGGACTCTGTGTTCCTCAACTCGAAAACGGCCATCGACTGCCGCAAATCTCTCAATGAGATGGCTGAGCAGTACAATATTCACCTAATATAGGTGCCTGGCCATAGGAACATACCGGGGAACTGCGAAGCGGATGAGTTGGCAAGGCTAGGGACTACCTTACATATTCAAGGGGAACTAGAATCTGTTGGTATGCTACCTGCAAGCTCATGCTGCGTGAGAAGGCTGTTATAATGGCAAATGTTTGTTGGGAGAATTGTAAGGGCTGCAACGACACCAAGCAAATATGGCCCCATTTAAACTTAAAACGCACACTACATATGCTAGTGTTCTCGAGACGTCAGATATCAGTCCTGATATCTGCTATAACGGGTCGCTGCCTGATAGGCGATTTTGCAAAAACTGTAGGCGCGAAGTATAATGGCTATTGTATGAGCTGTCATGATGCGGAGGAAAAGGAATCAATTAAACACCTCTTGTGTGAGTGTCCTGCATTTTGTGTAAAGCGCAAGCAACTTTTAGGAGCATATAGCTTCAGATTACTGGCGGATCTGGAAAACGTTAACTTAAGCAGTCTGCTAATGTTTTTGGAACAATCTGGTTGGTTCAACAAAGAAAAATAATTAAGAAGATTCAGCAGTTAAAACTAGAAGTGCCCATATGTAATAGATAATTTTAGTTAATGTGGACTGAATAGTCTAAGTGAGCCTGAATCTAAATCGGGCTGCCACTTTGACTTAACCTAACCATCTATAGAGATTCTAAAATGTTATATTAGGTTTGGTTTCTTTTAGTGCTAGATAATCAAGCCATGAGAGACTAAAAGAACCCATAGTTCTGTATAGCTTATACCTATTAATTCCCACGTTTTCTCAGTCACTTTTTTCTTTAGGTCATCTTCCGACCGTTGCATTGTTCGACAACTGTCTGTGTATCTCCCGCGCCTACTCAGAGCTATGATCTGTTGGGAGATACATTCGGTTGATAGAAATATGTGGGGTTTATTTTTTTTTTCCAATTGGAGACTTTCTCAACCAATCTTTTGAAAAAAACTTCTGAGGGCGATAGTTAAAATAATGCGCGGACAGTTTATCGAAGGAATTTTCATTGTAAAAGTAGATTTAAACTTTTCTTAATGGGGGGTTAAACTGTTTCTCTCGGTATGTGGCAGAAAACAATTATCCTCAAATTCTCAATCAAACTAAAATATCTTACTAGGATAACTCTAGAATACCAGAATTTTATAAAAGAAATCAACAGCATTTGATGTTGGTATAACAACCCGAATGCAACAAGCCGACAAGACTTACTAATCACACTGGCGATCTTTATTACAAATAAAATACGAAAAAATATTGACATAAGCCAACAAACAAAATTCCCGTGGAGTAATAAAGTCATTGTTCTGATCATATGAAAGACCAAAGTAAGGGGTAAGTAACACTAATCCGATGAGGCAATGTCATTGCTATGGCAAAAAACAATGTTCAAAGTATAGACTGACATAGGGTTTTGCGCTTGCTCCCTGCCATCATCAAGGCTCAAAACAATCAACCAAACCAAGGGATATAAATTTTCAGTTACGCTTGATGGATTTTTGTTGTTGATATTTTCATTAACCCCTTGCTGTTGCGATTGAAGTTGCTTTTCGCATTTCGAAGGGTCCCACCAAATTAACAGGGAGTTAAAGATGCCAGGTAGGTAAATGGGATTTTATATGGATTCTGTCCGTGTCAAATTTAATGTAGACAACAAGCTGAAGATTAATACGAATTTGTGAATTATTATTTTTCAAATACAGTTTAATTTCTATTAAATTGAAGTTTTATTTACACATCCATAATCCTTCAACGTATTGTATAATAAATCGAAAATAATTTTGTTTCTAGAGAAGTCTGTTAAAAATTGCATGATTTTATGCCCTCCGCCATAGGGATTGTAAATTTGTCATTCCGTTTGTAACACATCGAAATATTCTCCGACAACTTTCATCCGATGTCAGTATATGTTGTCGAACAGGCATGCAAAAATGTGTCTATATCAGTGCATAATTATATATAGTCCCCATATAACCGACCCCCTACGATTTGACTGGGCATTAAAACATACCCCCACAGACCATAAACATTCCAACAAGACTCCCCATCATCACACTCTGCACACTTCCACTAAAAATGGCTTCAAAAGAAGGTTCCTCGCTTCATTTATAATGCCCAATGGACACCAAAACCTCCAAATCTCAATCCTTTGGACTTTTGTGCCTGAGGCATTTTGGGAAGTAAAGTTGGGTTAGATGAAGTTTCTACGCAATCCATGATGGAGGGTACATAAGCTTCGGCCTGGCCGAACTTACGGCCGCATATATTTGTTTTATTGTTATAACACATCTTTGAAACGGAAACAGTAATGGTGAAGACGAAGAATCTGATGGTCAGCAACCGATATGAACCATTTTCAGCTTGGTAATTTGGGAGACAAATTTCAACCGGATCAGATGAAATTTGAGGCATCAAAAGTCAAATTATGGTCCGATGTGGACCAATAATTGTGGTCCGATGTGGACCAATGTTTGCATTGCTGTTAGAGAACATATACAGACATCACTTAACAAATTTCAACCGGAGCAAAGAGCAAATTTCGTCCGCACTTCCAAGAGGCTCCGGAGGTCCAATCTGGGGATCGGGTTATAAGGGACCTATATATAATTATGAACCGATATGAAACAATTTTTGCACTGTTTTTAGAGGGCACATACTGACGTCTGATGTGGACCAATGTTTGCATTGTTGTTAGAGAGCATGTACAGACATCACTTAACAAATTTCAACCGGAGCAAAGAGCAAATTTCGTCTGCTCTTCCAAGAGGCTCCGGAGGTCCAATCTGGGGATCGGGTTATAAGGGACCTATATATAATTATGAACCGATATGAAACAATTTTTGCACTATTTTTAGAGGGCACATACTAATGTGTATCATATCTCAATCGGATCGGATGAAATTTACACTTCCAAAGGGATCCGGAATTCAAATTTGGGGGTTCGGTTTATATGGTGGTTATACCGAAAAGTGGACCAATATGGACCATTTGCAATAGCATCCGACCTACATCAATAACAGCTACATGTAGAAAGTTTCAAGTCGATAGTTGGTTTCGTTCCGAAGTTGACACAATTTCACCACGACCACGAGAAAATATATGTATTTTTAATGGGGTCTGAGACCAATATTTCGATGTGTTTCAAATAGAATACAAATGTAGTATACTCTCATCCTCTGGTGGAGGGTATAAAAAAATAAATTTTCATATAAAATTCCATAAAAGAATTAGAAGGTTCCCGAGGACCCTGTACTCGACAACGGATGGCTCGACTGTCAGAGGGTTAACAACATAAAAGTATTAGAAGGTTCCCGAGGACCTTGTACTCGACTGTCAGAGGATTAACAACAGAGCATCGATGGACTCAATGTTTGGAGATGAAGCTTCGCCAAGAACCGGTGTTTATCGATGGTATGGTGAATTCAACCAAGGTCGTAGTTCACTCCAAGACGAATTGCCGAAAACCTATGCTGTGTGCCACCTTAGAAAAGCATACACTCAATATCGCATGCACATTTGATCGTCAGAAAGATTTCTTCTCGTTGGATCCCACACAATTTGTAATTCATTCAAAAAATAATGCTCGGCTCCATTGGTCTAAAGAAATGCTCTAAAAATACGATCGCGGTCCTCTGTATAAAATTATACCGTTTGGAGTCAGTTATAAGGAAAATGGTTCACAGAAATATGTAGAGCTGTATCATAAAGAAAGTTTGCATTTGTTTACTATTTTATGTTAAATGAAGAATTTCTGGCAGTAAATACCTCACGCGAGCACTATAAAAAATTTTACATAAATGGTGATACGGTCAAAATTTGGTCAATATAAACTTGACGTATTTATTTCAATTTTGCATTTAAAAAAACTGAACACCCCTCATTTTGAAGGTGTGTGTGTAGAATCTTGCTCCTATTTTGATTTTGGAATTCACTCTTCAGTTGTCAAAATGCCGTCCAAGCAAGAAGAGCAGCGTATCAAAATTTTGCTCGCGCATCGCGAAAATCCGAGCTACTCGCACACAAAGCTGGCAAAATCGCTAAAAGTTGCCAAATCAACCATTACAAATGTAATTAAAGTGTTTGGGGAACTTTTGTCGACAGCCAGGAAGTCTGGATCGGGGGGAAATCGAAAACCGGAAGCTGCTGAGACGACAAAGAGAGTTGACGGTAGTTTCAAGCGAAAACCTAACCTCTCTCTCCGAGATGCCGCAAATAAGCTGGGTGTATCGTCTACAACCGTGCATCGAGCCAAAAAATGAGCCGGACTATCGACTTACAAGAAGGTAGTGACTCCAAATCGCGATGATAAACAAAATACGACGGCCAAAGCGCGATCCCGGAGGCTGTACACGACGATGCTGACGAAGTTTGACTGCGTGGTAATGCACGACGAAACCTACGTCAAAGCCGACTAATAGCAGCTTCCGGGACAGGAGTTTTATACGGCAAAAGGATGGGGAAAGGTAGCAGATATTTTCAAGCACATAAAACTGTCAAAGTTCGCAAAGAAATATCTGGTTTGGCAAGCCATCTGTACCTGTGGCTTGAAAAGCAGCATTTTCATAGCTTCCGGGACTGTCAACCAAGAAATTTACGTGAAAGAGTGTTTGAATAAACGTCTGCTGCCTTTCCTGAAGAAACACGATTGTTCCGTACTGTTTTGGTCGGATTTGGCATCTTGCCATTACGGTAAAACGGCCATGGAGTGGTACGCCGCCAACAACGTGCAGATGGTTCCAAAGGACAAGAACCCTCCCAACACGCCAGAGCTCCGCCCAATTGAGAAATACTGGGCTATTGTCAAGCGGAACCTAAAGAAGACCAAAAAAACTGCTAAGGGCGAGCAGCAGTTCAAGGCAAACTGGCTTTCTGCGGCGAAGAAGGTGGACAAGGTGGCTGTACAAAATCTGATGGCAGGTGTCAAGCGTTAGGCCCGGCAATTCGGATTTGGAAAAGCGAAAGCCTAACTGAATATTTTTCCTGAATTTTATACTAATTGAACTTGAAAAAGAAATTTAATTTGATTTTTTAAATAAACGATTTCACCGATTTACACGCGTTTTCCCTTGACCAAATTTTGACCGTATCACCCTTTAACACAGAAAACATATCTTCAATATTTTTTAATTGCATTGGAGAAAACATAAATTAAAAGATTATGTGTTTCCATTAAATTTTTATTCAAAACTAAATTCAATCACAAGAATTACTTGAATCGAATAAAAGTTTAATTTGATCTATTAATTTTTTAATTGGTTTCGGTAATTGAATTTCGTGATTGAAACCAAAAAACAAAAAAATATTTTTTATAGAACTAAAATATCTCCTATAATCTTTTCCATCTCAAGTCTACATACATAAATATAAGCCCACGTTTTCTTCGAAGTTTTTCCCTATTTTCCTAATTTATGAACGCAGTCTCGACGATTTTCAATCTATCATTTTCGGTAACAGAGGAAGTGCTCCAAAGTCTCGTCATCACTGCACGATTTGGTCTCATATGTAGGACACCTCACACGCACAGAAGGAATATGATCGCAGGAATATGATATTATTTTTGGAAGGGGAACGTGGAACCTGTTTGTCGCCAAACTAATGTTTTCTCGCCAAACGTAAACATGTTACATGTTTCCCGTCCAAAAATAACATAATGTTCTTGAAACTTGTTTGAGGTGATCATATTTCATCACTGTATGCAACTGGGCTCTAGGTTAGGTTAGGTGGCAGCCCGATGTATCAGGCTCACTTAGAGTATTCAGTCCATTGTGATACCACATTGGTGAACTTCTCTATTATCACTGAGTGCTCCCCGCTTCCATGTTAAGCTCAATGACAAGGGACCTCTTTTTTATAGCCGAGTCCGAACGGCGTTCCACATTGCAGTGAAACCACTTAGAGAAGCTTTGAAATCCTCAGAAATCTCAGCAGCATTACTGAGGTGGGATAATCCACCGCTGAAAAACTTTTTGGTGTTCGGTCGAGGCAGGAATCGAACCCACGACCTTGTGTATGCAAGGCGGGCATGCTAACCATTGCACCACGGTGGCTCCTATTCTATTTAAGTAATTCCCCGATTCTGATATTTTTTACACTCTCCCATATCGTTTTTTTTTTTGTCCTACCGATCGTATTGCAAATATTTATGACAATGGATGCAAATTTACATTTGCATCCATTGTCCGCGAAAATGAAGGGAAATACACTAAAGCCCTAGTGCCATGCCCTATATTTGGCATTGGTGTTTACTCCTATTGGATACAAATGTGACCTTAAGTCTATGAACTCCAATGGTGCCATACCCAATATTTGGCATTGGTGGTTACTCCTATTGGATACAAATGTGACCTTAAGTCTATCAACTCCAATGGTTCGACTAATATTGGTCCCACTATCTTTCAGTAGTTCCCTGGTCCTGATCTCATTTTGGTTCCCATAATGTTTGGATTCGGTTATTTGTGCTGAGCGTATAATCTGTATAATAATTGTTTCCATTTGGAACATGTTCTGAGGGATCCGTTAGACCGTAACTGTTTGACTCGCATCAGAACCTTAAATTTGAGACCTTTGGAAGATATTCGTTTAAAATATCAAATGGAAAAATGAGTCGGTTTTTTGCCCGGGATTGAACCCATAATTTTCGGAGAGAAATGCGAGCATATCTTGCTTATAAATGCAGCGTTAAATTTGGTAAATAATATACCTGATATTTACATTATCGACAGGAAGAGCACGTGCCATTCTTAACCCCGATTTCAGATTGTATAGGCTAAGGTATTGTAATGATTTTTTTGGTTTCGACTGGAACTCAGTAATACTTGTAGCATTTCTGAGAGTTTTTAAGCTTCTCTAATAATTCGCTTCAATGTGAAAAGTCGTTCGGAATCGGCTACAAAAAAGAATTCCATTATAATTGAACTAAAACATAGAATGGAGCAGGACTCATTGATAAGAGAGAAGTTCACCACCTGTGATATCACAACGCGTTGCCACTAACAGGTTGGCTGATAAGTCCCCGGTCTGACACATAGATGGCGTCGCTAGTATTAAATGCATATTATTTTTATATATGTTAGTACTAACCTTCAAATGATTCGTGTCAAAATTTGACGTCTGTAAGTCAATTAGTTTGTGAGATAGAGCGTCTTTTGTGAAGCAACTTACTGTTATTGTGAAAAAATGGAAAAAAAGGAATTTCGTGTTTTAATAAAATAATGTTTTCTGAAGGGAAAAATACGGTGGAAGCAAAAACTTGGCTTGATAATGAGTTTCCGGACTCTGCCCCAGGGAAATCAACAATAATTGATTGGTATGCAAAATTCAAGCGTGGTGAAATGAGCACGGAGAACGGTGAACGCAGTGGACGCCCGAAAGAGGTGGTTACCGATGAAAACATCAAAAAAATCCACAAAATGATTTTGAATGACCATAAAATTAAATTGATCGAGATAGCAGAGGCCTTAGAGATATCAAAGGAACGTGTTGGTCATATCATTCATCAATATTTGGATATGCGGAAGCTCTGTGCAAAATGGGTGCCGCGCGAGCTCACATTTGACCAAAACAACAACGTGTTGATGATTCTGAGCGGTGTTTGCAGCTGTAAACTTGTAATACTCCCGAGTTTTTCCATCGATATGTGACAATGGATGAAACATGGCTCCATCACTACACTACTGAGTCCAATCGACAGTCGGCTGACTGGACAGCGACTGGTGCACCGTCTCCGAAGCGTGGAAAGACTCAAAAGTCCGCTGGCAAAGTAATGGCCTCTGCTTTTTGGGATGCTCATGGTATAATTTTTATCGATTATCTGGAGAAGGGAAAAACCATCAACAGTGACTATAATATGGCGTTATTGGAGCGTTTAAAGGTCGAAATCACGGCAAAACGGCCCCATATGAAGAAGAAAAAAGTGTTGTTCCACCAAGACAACGCACCGTGCCACAACTCATTGAGAACAATGGCAAAAATTCGTGAATTGGGCTTCGAATTGCTTCCCCACCCACCGTATTCTCTAGATCTGGCACCAGCGACTTTTTCTTGTTCTCAGACCTCAAAAGGATGCTCGCAGGGAAAAAATTTGGCTGCATTGAAGAGGTGATCGCTGAAACTGAGGCCTATTTTGAGACAAAACCGAAGGAGTACTACCAAAATGGTATCAAAAAATTGGAAGGTCGTTATAATCGTTGTATCGCTATTGAAGGGAACTATTTTGAATAATAGAAAGGAATTTTGAAAAAAAATGTGTTTTTCTTTGTTAGACCGGGGACTTATCAGCCAACCTGTTATACCTAACCTAACCATCCTTTTGCAGAACAGTACTTTGCTCCGGCAGACTAAACAGAATCTTGGTATTTGGATCCATAACGTATACTCCCATCAGTGTAAGAACTGTTTCCATTTGGGACATGTTCTGGGGATTCATTAGACCACATTGAGGTTAGCTTAGGGATAGTGGCAGTCGTTTAAGTATTTCAGGCTCGCTTACACTATTCAGTCCATTGTGATAACATACCACAGTGGCGAGCTTATCTCTTATCACTGAGTGCTGCCCGATTCTTTGTTTATCTCAATGAAAAGTCACCTCCTGTTTATAACCGAGTCCGAACAGCGTTCCACATTGTGGTGAAAGCACTCAGAGCAGCTTTGAAATACTCAGAAATGTCGCCAGTGAGGGTATAATCCACCGCTGAAAATTTGTTGATGTTTGGTCGAAACTGGGATTGAACTCAAGACCATTTGTATGCAAGGCGGACATCATAATCATTGATCCACGGTGGCTTTCACCTTGGTTTCTCCGAGTATCTGATCTTATATTACTGTTGAATTTGTAGTCTTGCCTATATTGGAGGACTGAGTACGCTGTAAAATCCCAAAATTTTTCAAAGTCAAAAAGGGCGGTACTAAAGCCGTCTTTCACAGGTGCAAATCGGTTACTTTTTTATTTCTTACTTTACTTTAGATCATTCCCTCCACGTTATGTTAGGTTTTGCAAAGAAAACCCTAATTTTTATTTTACACTTTTGTTAATGATTTTCACCTGTGAGTTAAATTTATTATTCACTTGGATATTGATTTCTAATTCTCTTTGCTTTACTTTGGCCACAATTTGATGACTAGTCTTCTTTCTAAAAATTCATTTTTTTTTATAAAAAGTTCACAAACTGTTTGTGTTGTTTTTTTTTTTTCATAAAAATCTATAGTTTTTGTTTTGAGTTTTTCCTGGCGCCGCATACACATTCCACAGTTGATTACTTCCACATCACTTACCACGAAACAAATTGTAAAGAATCTCACAATGCCACGAAGTGAGTAACCTTTTCAAATCCATATCCTCAGAGGAGTCCATCATCACATGAGTAGATAAGTAATCTATAAAAAAAATATGACACCCAAAACCGAACAATGATGAATGATGGCCGCCAAGATATGCCGTCGAGCGGTGTTTGTTGACAGCGTAGCAAATTTCAAATAATCTTGAAAATTGACATTTACCTTTTGTGCAAGGAAAATTCTGGTCGAACAACAACAACGCCAACAAAATAGACAAAGCGACGGATGAATGAGAATACCCATGAGTTTATTCTAATTCATTCATGTGGAAGGATATGAGCGTATGGGAGCGAGGATACATTAGCGGCAAGCGTCAATGATGGTAAAACACAATGCAGGAATTGCGAACGCGAAGGGATTTTATCACCTCATATAAATTGAACTGAACGAATTGAATGCTAAGCTTAAACTGAACCTTGTTCTGATTTCCTTCAACGATTATGACCATCATCAGCAGCTTCATCAGATTTCATTAATTTTACTCTAACGTATGGCTATCGAGACGTAAGTCTATCTCGTTTCGTATACGTGTGAGAATAACTTGTTGGGAATAGCTTTAGCCATTCCTGCTGTTAACAAATGCTGTCTGTTGTAGTGTGTCATAGCAAGAGAACTGGCACAGTGTTTCGAGTGGCATAAAAAAAGTGAATGCACCCTGAAAGAAAATTTTGGTTTATCTTAGAAAATGTTAACAAATGTTGCTTGTTTAAATTAAAATAATAATAACAAAAATAAATATTAATATATACACACAAAAAACGAAATTCACGAAAATTTTTCCAATTAAAATTTTAATTGAGTTTTAAAAAATATTCAATTAAAAATTTAATTGATTCAACAAATTTTTTAATTGAAACAAAAATCAATCACAAAAATAATAGTATCAATTAATTTTTTAATTGGATCAATTAACTTTTTAATTGACCTTCAATTAATTTTTAATTGATATTATCATTTCTGTGATTGAAGACTTTTCAATTAAAAGTTAATTGGATCAATTAATCTCGTGATTGAATCAGAAAAATTTTTTTTTGTGTGTAGTAATATATGGTATTCTGTTGTTCTCATACTTGTAGGGAAACCATTGGCGTCAAAATTTGTTAAAATATCTTTAGAAAAATTTGAACCATCTTGTGTGAATTTTGAATTTAAGTTAAATTATGTTCATCATTCGTATGACATTTTTTTACAATTTTTAGTTCATATCATTATAGTAAGCAAAAAATACTAAATATAAATGAAAAGTTTACACAAATGGCAAAATTTAACTAAAATCAACAAATTTGATTTTATTAAAATAATGTTTCAATCGGTTATCGATATTTTTGTCCGCTTTTTCTTTTTTACGCATTCATTTTGGTATATTTTCATACCACACCTTGACATTTTGGTCTCAGATCCCGTAAAGTATATACACGCAAAAAAATAATTCTTTCCTCCCAAACGAAATTTTAGACAAACAAAGTTCGTTTCTCATTTGCTTTTCGCTGTAAGGAAGTGTATTTGGAAGAAAAGTATATACTTTTTGTGATAAACGTTTATTCTTTTCCAGGATGTAAAAACAATTTCATAAAGACTAACTCAAAAAAAAAAATTTTTCTGGCTAATTGCATTTTCCCTCACATCTTTCTCACTTCCACGAAGATTTTTAGTTCTTAGCACCTTTTTCTGTAATACAAACAATGTAGAAGAAATTATACGATTTCATAAATTTTTAAAATTTTTTTACCTTTCGCCTGGACGGAGAATCGAACCGCGGACCATGCACTTTGTAAGCCAACACACTAACCACTGAGCTATGTACCTGTTATGGTCATCAAGAGATAAATATCCATATAAGTTATATTTATATAGCATAGCTTGCGGCGCCCACGAACCGAATAAACAAAGTTTATTTAACAGAAACAAACATTTAGTTTGGCACCGTGGAGCAGTGGTTGCTACGTCTGACTCTCATGCCAAGGGTCGTGGGTTCGATCCCTGCTTCGACCAAAGTTTTTTTTTTTTTTACATACATTCTACATATGTTCGGAAGATTCCGAAAAAAATGTTCAACATTACATTGTACTATATTAAATTTTGAACTATAAAATGTGTTTTATTAAAGACCAAAAGTCAGAAAAGAAGAGTGTTTGATATAAACGAAATGGACTCTGTTGTTGTTTCAAAAATAACTTTTTTTATTGAAAAAATAAAAACTTTGTAACAAACGAATTTTTTTGGTGATAAAAGTTTAAAATTTTCGAAGCAATTCAAAAAACTCTAACAAAAGAAAAACGTTTTCGGTACACGTTTTCCAAACGTTTTTTTTCTTTGCGTGTACATATATTAATGGTTATGGTGAAATTCTGACTGGATCTAGCGATGTCTGTTCGTCCATCTATTGAAATCACGCTCACTTCCGAACGAAAATTGGTCCATATCGGTCCATAATTATATATAACCTCCATATACACCGATCTCCAGATTTGACTTCCGCCTCTTTGAAGCCTTTGAAGCCTCTTTGAAGAGCATACTTTACCCGAAACGGTTGAAATTTTACTCTATTATTCTCATGTAAAAATTGGTTCATAATTATTTATAGACTCCTATATATAAAACGATCAAGAGATAAAGAGGGCTGTTTTACACCCTCCACCGTAGGGTGGGGAGTATATTAACTTTGTCATTCCGTTTGTAACACGTCGAAATATTGGTATGGGAACCCATAAAGTATACAAAGTATATAAAGTATATATATGTTACTCTAGGTTGTTGTTAAAATATGAGTCGATCTAGCGATGTCCGTCTGTCGAAATTACGCTAACTTCCGAACGAATCCAGCTGCCGAGTTGAAACTTGGCACAAATAGTTGTCATTGATGTATGTCGAACGGTATTGTAAATGTGTCATATCGGACCATTTTTAGGTAAAGCCTCTATATAAGTCAAACTCCATATTTAGCTTGCGGAGCCTCATGGAGGAGTATATTTCATCCGATCCGATTCAGTGCTAGTATATGGCCTCTAATAACCATGCAAAAATTTATCCATATCGGTCCATAATTATATAAGGCCCCCATATAAACAGACCCCCAGATTTGATTTCTCATCGATTTTCCGATCTAGTTGAAATTTGGCTCTCGTATTACCGCGCGATGGGGTTCTAAAAATTCGGCCTGGCCGGAATTTTTGATCGTAACAGGTTGGCTGACCCCGGTCTAACAAAGAAAAACACATTTTATTTCTCAAAATTCGTTTTTATTATTCAACATAGTTCCCTTCAAGAGCGATGATACAACGATTATAACGACCTTCCAATCTTTTGATACCATTTTGGTAGTACTCCTTCGGTTTTGCCTCAAAATAGGCCTCAGTTTCGGCGATCACCTCTTCATTCCAGCCAAATTTTTTCTGAGAACAAGAAAAAGTCGCTGGGGCCAGATCTGGAGAATACGGAGGGTGTGGAAGCAATTCCAAGCCCAATTCATGAATTTTTGCCATAGTTCTCAATGACTTGTGGCACGGTGCGTTGTCTTGGTGGAACAACACTTTTTTCTTCTTCATATGGGGCCGTTTTGCGATTTCGACCTTCAAACGCTCCAATAATGCCATATAATAGTCACTGTTGATGGTTTTTCCCTTCTCAAGATAATCGATAAAAATTATTCCATGCGCATCCCAAAAAACAGAGGCCATTACTTTGCCAGCGGACTGTTGAGTCTTTCCACGCTTTGGAGATGGTTCACCGGTTGCTGTCCACTCAGCCGATTGTCGATTAGACTCAGGAGTGTAGTGATGGAGCCATGTTTCATCCATTGTCACGTATCGACGGAAAAACTCGGATGTATTACGAGTTAACAGCTGCAAACGCCGCTCAGAATCATCAACACGTTGTTGTTTTTGGTCAAATGTGAGCTCGCGCGGCACCCATTTTGCACAGAGCTTCCGCAT
Organism: Haematobia irritans; assembly: GCF_050003625.1. Taxonomy (NCBI): domain Eukaryota; kingdom Metazoa; phylum Arthropoda; class Insecta; order Diptera; family Muscidae; genus Haematobia; species Haematobia irritans. The sequence continues at coordinate 98,645,699 of NC_134401.1, read as the reverse complement.
ATCCAAATATTGATGAATGATATGACCAACACGTTCCTTTGATATCTTTAAGACCTCTGCTATCTCGATCAACTTCATTTTACGGTCATTCAAAATCATTTTGTGGATTTTTATACCCACCACCATAGAGAATGGTGACGGGGTATAATAAGTTTGTCATTCCGTTTGTAACACATCGAAATATCGATTTCCGACTATATAAAGTATATACATTCTTGATCAGGGAGAAATTCTAAGCCGATATAATGATGTCCGTCTGTTCGTCTGTCTGTCTGTTGTAATCACGCTACAGTCTTCAATAATGAAGCAATCGTGCTGAAATTTTGCACAAACTCGTCTTTTGCCTGCAGGCAGGTCAAGTTTGAAGATGGGCTATATCGGTCCAGGTTTGATATAGTCCATATAAACCGACCTCCCGATTTGGGGTCTTGGGCTTATAGAAACCGAAGTTTTTATCCAATTTCCCTGATATTTGAAATCTAGAGGTATTTTATGATCATAAAGAGGCGTGACAAAAATGGTGAGTATCGGTCCATGTTTTGGTATAGCCCCCATATAGACCGATCTCCCGATTTTACTTCTTGGGCTTATAGAAACCGCAGTTTTTATTCAATTTACCTGAAATTGGAAATCTAGAGGTATTGTAGAACCACAAATACGTGTGCCAAAAATTGTGAGTATCGGTCCATGTTTTGGTATGGTCCCCATATAAAACGACCTCCTGATTTGGGGTCTTGGGCTTATAGAAACCGAAGTTTTTATCCAATTTCCCCGAAATTTGAAATCTAGAGGTATTTTATGATCATAAAGAGGTGTGCCAAAAATGGTGAGTATCGGTCCATGTTTTGGTATAGCCCCCATATAGACCGATCTCCCGATTTTACTTCTTGGGTTTATAGAAACCGCAGTTTTTACTCAATTTACCTGAAATTGGAAATCTAGAGGTATTGTAGAACCACAAATACGTGTGCCAAAAATTGTGAGTATCGGTCCATATTTTGGTATAGCCCCCATATAGACCGATCTCCCGATTTTACTTCTTGGGCTTATAGAAACCGCAGTTTTTATTCAATTTACCTGAAATTGGAAATCTAGAGGTATTGTAGGACCACAAATACGTGTGCCAAAAATTGTGAGTATCGGTCCATGTTTTGGTATGGTCCCCATATAAACCGACCTCCTGATTTGGGTATTGGGCTTATAGAAACCGTAGTTTTTATCCAATTTGTCTGAAATTGGAAATCTAGAGGTATTTTAGGACCATAAAGAGGTGTGCCGAAAATGGTAAGTATCGGTCCATATGTTGGTATAGCCCCCATATAGACCGATTTCCCGATTTTACTTCTTGGGCTTCTAGAATCCGAAGTTTTTATCCTATTTGCCTGAAATTGGAAATCTAGAGGTATTTTCGGGTCATAAAGAGGTGTGCCGAAAACGGTAAGTATAGGTCCATATTTAAGTAGTTTTTATCTGATTTGCCTGAAATTGTAAATATTCTGGAATTTTGGGCTCACAAAAACGTGTATCGGATTAAGTTTTTATCGGTCCATTTGGTAATGCCTCCATATAGACCGACTTCACTTTTTGAGGGTGTAGAAGGCGCACTAATCATGGAAATTGCTTGAAGCTCTATGTAAAATTTCCAGATTTTACTTCTACAGATTTAAGATTTCAAATCAAGACGTTATTTTATAATTTTCTTATAAATCCAGAATCTGATATAGTCCTCATAGGTGAAATCTTTGAATTTATCTTCGGGAAGTGTCCTCAAGCCCTCCTGAATTTCAAAGGAAACCCTAATATTTGGTTCATGGTGGTAGGTATTTAAGATTCGGCCCGGCCGAACTTAGGGCTGCATATACTTGTTTTTTGATGTTTTCGTCGGTAACCACCTCTTTCGGGCGTCCACTGCATTCACCGTCCTCCGTGCTCATTTCACCACGCTTGAATGTTGCATACCAATCAATTATTGTTGATTTCCCTGGGGCAGAGTCCGGAAACTCATTATCAAGCCAAGTTTTTGCTTCCACCGTATTTTTTTCCCTTCAGAAAACAGTATTTTATCAAAACGCGAAATTCCTTTTTTCCATTTTTTTTCACAATAAGACGCTCTATCACACAAACTAATTGACTTACAGACGTCAAATTTTGACACAAAACATTTGAAGGTTGGTACTATATAAAAATAATATGCATTTAATACTAGCGATGCCATCTATGTGTCAGACCGGGGACTTATCAGCCAACCTGTTATATAGAAATCACACTATCACATTTGAATTCCATTACGAAAAGCTTTATTTTTTAATGCAATAAATCAAAATGCTTTTGTAAGCTTGTAAACAATAAAATGATTGGTCACTGTAATAAATCTGTCAGCTGTGAGGCAAGAGACTTAGAAATTATAGCAACCTGATGATGGCTGCAATACATATCAGCCTGCCAAACATATAGTGCTAGATTATGAACACTATTTTTGGCTCAAACAGTCCTTATGTTGGGCCACAAAGAGCTTTTTAAAAGAAATCATTCCACTGTGCCTCAATGCCAACACAAAACAATCTCATTGGCTGTCAGTATACGAGTGTGTATGTGTGGTGGTAATACAAACACAAATCATTTAAGAAACAACATCCACGCAATGTTGGTTTTTATGTTTTCGTCCTATGCAAGTTTCATCAATGCTATGAAAGACGTTCATACATTGGACATTCACAGTCGGCAGTCGGCAGTCATTCGTGAACAAAAGAAGGGATGCCATTTCATTGAAAAACGTCTACACTAAACAATGCTCACTCATCGACTAAAAGCGGATAATTGTAAACAAACAAGGACGTTAGCTGGCTGGCTTGGTGGCTGACAGCCTATTTGTTTGCTGCTGTTTGCTCAAAATTGTGGGAAGTTATTGAATTTGTGTTACTTTTGCAGTTGCAGTTGAAGATTTGAGACTGTTAGTGATATAGGTTGTGTATGTGTTTGTCCTGGTTTTGTTTATTTTATGCGGCATGTGGCCAGGGTTGCTCTTCTATAAAGTGCCCTAAGGACTTTTGTGGTTTTGTACTGAATGGTGTTTGGTCCTTTTGTTACACAAAAAACGATTATACTTGACACTTATGTAGTTCATTAACAAAAGGGGAAATCATTGTTACTGGCATCGATCGGCATACTACATTCACTGATTGTGAAAAAAAATTGTGTTAATTCGCTTAAGAGACAATCGAACGGGAACGTCAGCAACATTATTTGCTATTCTGTTTTTTGGGATGCTTGACCTACCTAAGTCATTTGTGTTTGACAAAAGGATACATATCCTCTACTATTCAAAAGGTCCTTCGGGTATGTGCGTGTGTGTCATTAAGTGGTGGAAACAAATTATTGCCATTTTATCTGTTAATGATGCATCCACCCCACTAGTTACACGCGTATTATAAAAGTTATCATTCCTTGGGTGGATATTAAACGAAAGATGAGTATATAGCCAAAAACTATAAAAATATAAATTTTTAAAATCGAATAGATGCCCGCTAAGAAATGGGTCTAGTTAGTTAGGGTTTTAGGATATCTAACTCCCCACTGAAAAAAGAAACGGTCTCAGTAGGCCTGCCCAGCGAATGAAGCCGCCGAGTCGCGCCGCTGATATTAGCCGCCGCCGACCCTTTTTTACCAGTCGATGCCGGCGCCGAATATACCGACTCATCTCGATTCCAATTTAGCCGCTAATTAATCAAAAATATTAATTCAAAGCATAAAAATGTATTTATAACACTGTTGCCACTCGTGCCAAAAATAAGCAATCAAAATTTGAAAAAAAAAATTTACCAAATTTAAAAAAATTAAAATTTTATTTCTATGGAAAATTTCGTCAAAATTGTATTTCTATAAAAAACTTTATTACTATTATTTATTAAAAAATTTAATTCTATGGAAAACTTTGTCAAAATTTTATTTCTATAGAAAACTTTGTCAAAATTTTATTTCTATAGAGAAAACCTTGTCAAAATTTTATTTCTATGGAAAATTTTGTCAAAATTTATTTCTATAGAAAATGTTGCCAAAATTTTATTCCTATAGGAAATTTTGTTTAAATTTTATTTCCATAAAAAAACGTTATTTCTATAGATTGTTTATACCCTCTACCATAGGATGGGGGTATATTAACTTTGCCATTTCGTTTGTAACACATCGAAATATTGCTCTAAGACCCCATAAAGTATATATATATTCTGGGTCGTGGTGAAATTCTGAGCCGATCTAAGCATGTCCGTCCGTTCGTCTGTTGAAATCACGCTAACTTCCGAACGAAACAAGCTATCCACTTGAAACTTGTAGTTATTGATGTAGGTCGGATGGTATTGCAAATGGGCCATATCGGTCCACTTTTACGTATAGCCCCCATATAAACGGACCCTCAGATTTGGCTTGCGAATCCTCTGAGAGAAGCAAAGTTCATCCGATCCGGCTGAAATTTGGTCCGATCTGGCTGAAATTTGGTACATGGTGTTAGCATATGATCTCTAACAATCGCACAAAAATTGGTCCACATCGGTCCATAATTAAAGGGTGATACGGACAAAATTTGGTCAAGGGAAAACGCGTGTAAATCGGTGAAATCGTTTATTTAAAAAATCAAATTAAATTTCTTTTTCAAGTTCAATTAATATAAAATTCAGGAAAAATATTCAGTTAGGCTTTCGCTTTTCCAAATCCGAATTGCCGGGCCTCACGCTTGACACCTGCCATCAGATTTTGTACAGCCACCTTGTCCACCTTCTTCGCCGCAGAAAGCCAGTTTGCCTTGAACTGCTGCTCGTCCTTAGCAGTTTTTTTGGTCTTCTTTAGGTTCCGCTTGACAATAGCCCAGTATTTCTCAATTGGGCGAAGCTCTGGCGTGTTGGGAGGGTTCTTGTCCTTGGGAACCACCTGCACATTGTTGGCGGCGTACCATTCCATGGCCTTTTTACCGTAATGGCAAGATGCCAAATCCGGCCAAAACAGTACGGAACAACCGTGTTTCTTCAGGAAAGGCAGCAGACGTTTATTCAAACACTCTTTCACGTAAATTTCTTGGTTGACAGTCCCGAAAGCTATGAAAATGCTGCTTTTCAAGCCACAGGTACAGATGGCCAAACCAGATATTCTTTGCGAACTTTGACAGTTTTATGTGCTTGAAAATATCTGCTACCTTTCCCCTTCCTTTTGCCCTATAAAACTGCTGTCCCGGAAGCTGCTTTTAGTCGGCTTTGACGTAGGTTTCGTCGTCCATTACCACGCAGTCAAACTTCGTCAGCATCGTCGTGTACAGCCTCCGGGATCGCGCTTTGACCGTCGTATTTTGTTTATCATCGCGATTTGTAGTCACTACCTTCTTGTAAGTCGATAGTCCGGCTCGTTTTTTGGCTCGATGCACGGTTGTAGACGATACACCCAGCTTATTTGCGGCATCTCGGAGAGAGAGGTTAGGGTTTCGCTTGAAAATACCTGCAACTCTATTTGTCGTCTCAGCGGCTTCCGGTTTTCGATTTCCCCCCGATCCAGACTTCCTGGCTGTCTACAAACGTTCCCCAAACACTTTAATTACACTTGTAACGGTTGATTTGGCAACTTTTAGCGATTTTGCCAGCTTTGAGTGCGAGTATCTCGGATATTCGCGATGCGCGAGCAAAATTTTGATACGCTGCTCTTCTTGCTTGGACGGCATTTTGACAACTGAGAAGTGAATTCCAAAATCAAAATAGGAGCAACATTCTACACACACACACACACCGTCAAAATGAGGGGTGTTCAGGTTTTTTAAATGCAAAATTGAAAGAAATACGTCAAGTTTATATTGACCAAATTTTATATATAGCCCCCATTTATATATAGCCCCCATATAAACCGATCCCCCAGATTTGGCTTGCGAATCCTCTAAGAGAAGCAAATTTCATCCGATCCGGCTGAAATTTGGTACATGGTGTTAGCATATGATCTCTAATAATCGTGCGAAAATTGGTCTACATCGGTCCATAATTATTATAGCCCCCATAAAACCGATCCCCAGATTTGGCTTGCGGAGCCTATAAGAGAAGCAAATTTCATCTGATCCGGATGAAATTTGGTACATGGTGTAAGTATATGGTCATTAATAACTATGCAAAAATTGGTCCACATCGGTCCATAATTATATATAGTCCCCATATAAACCGATCCCCCAATTTGGCTTGCTTGCAACCATGCTGGAATTGGTTCATATCAGTCCATAATTATATATAGCCCCATATAAACCCATCGCGAGATTTGGTTTTTGAGCCTCTTGGAGAAGCAAAATGCATCCGATCTGGTTGAAATTTGGTACGTGGTGGTAGTATATTATATTTAACAACCATGCCAAAAGTGGTCCATATCAGTCCATAATGATATATAGCCCCCATATAAACTGATCCCGAGATTTGGTTTTGGAGCCTCTTGGAGGAGCAAATTTCATCCGAGTTAGTTGAAATTTGGTACATTGTGCTAGTATATGGCCGTTAACAGCCATGCCTAACTAGGTCCTTATCGCTCTATAATTATATATAGCCCTCAGATAAATCGATCCCCAATCACACAAAAATTGGTCCATATTAAGTTAATAATTGTAGCTACCATATAAGCGACCCCCATATTTAAATTCTGGCTCTCCACTTATCGTGCAAAAGTTCATAGCGATTCGTAATTATTTGGAGACTTACCTATACATAACTTTTTTCTCTAATATATACCACGTATGGACTAACTCACAATTTAGAAAATGATGTTAAGAAGTTTTAAGATACCTTGCCATCGGTAAGTGTTACCGCAACCCAAGTAATTCGATTGTGGATGACAGTCTTTCGCAGAAGTTTCTACGCAATCCATGGTGGAGGGTACATAAGATTCGTCCTGGCCGAACTTACGGCCGTATATACTTGTTTGTGTTCACATAAAACCACGTGCCACTTCTGAGTAAATAAATTAACACAAAACACAGTAATTCCGTATTCTCCATCCATTCCAAGAAACAATCAACATACGACTTACGCGCAAAACAAAAATCGTGTGTACCTGCTCAATGTTTTTATAAAATTCTTTTCGCTGCAAAAAAGTTAAAAAATTAAATTGTCACGAAAAAAGTCTGCATGGTCTTTATGGTTGTAGACATGTCTATACGTAACCTATAAAAATACTTTTTTCCCTGCAAAAAGTCGAAAAATTGAATGGTCAGGTACATGATTTTCCCGACCATGTAATGGTCTCAAATTCTATCATTTAAATAATAGAACATGTGTGCGACATTTGAGAACCATTTAAATGCTTATTGCCAGCATATATTTTTCTCTGCTCGAAAATTATTTTTACGAAGACGAAATACATGCTCTAGATAAGCATTAAATGGATGCGGGAAACATGTCCAAACATGTTTTTTTTCTGTGCGTGTATAGAAAATTTTGTCAAAATTTTATTTCTATAGAAAATTTTGTCAAAATTTTATGTTTTTTTAGAAAATGATGTCAAAATTGTATATCTCTCTTATTTGGAGAGGTATATTTTGCAAAATCTACCAAAACATCAAAAATTCTACCAATCTACAAAACAGTAAAAAATCTATTATGTTATTTGTGGTAGAATTCTACCAACTTTGGCAACCGTGATTTTAAATTGTTGTATTTTCTGACAAAATTTTGAACCTTCAGTCCAAAATCTTGCAATATCAAGTTTATATAATAACTTCGCAAAAATCTTGTTCAGAAGATATATGCTCAGAATAAAATTTGATTGTAAGGTTGGTTGTACAACTTATAAATATTTCGATAACCTCAATTTGATTTTGCGATGTTTTAATTTATGTCCTTAAAAAACGAAAACGAATTTTGCTTAGCATAGAAGATGCATTTCTTTGATTTAAAGTTTTATTTCCTTTGTCCAAAAGTTGATAAACTTTTCTATGAAGTCGTTTTGACCTTATATTTAAGTGATACGATTTAAAACGAGGTACCTTTATATGAAAGAAAATTTTGTTTAGTTAAGGTCAACTTTGCCTTAAATAATTCTGAAAAATACTTTAAACCTAATGAAATCGTATTTAAGTTTGTTTCACATTTTGTATCACGGCTGCAAAGAACAACAAACGTTCAAAAATAGGATATGTTTTTCAATATTAGGTTAGGTTAAAATGGCAGCCCGATTAAGTTTCAGGCTCACTTAGACTATTCAGTCCATTGTGATACCACATTAACTAAAATTAATTTAATTATTATTATTTTAATTTTCAATATTTAATTTCAAAGACTTGAAACATAGCATAATTTCTACTTGAAATCGAGTCTGAAGTTGACAATTTATGTTAACGTTAAGTTATTTTCAAAGGACGAGCCCTTATTTTTTCTTTGTTTGTGTCCTATCCTTACTTTGTTTTTAACCATTTGGAACACAAAAAGTTAGAGTTTCAGTTTTCATATTCCTCTTTATTTATTTTAGTTAATAATAACAATTCATTTAATGAGATTTTATCACTGGAGATATTACAACAAATGAGACTCTTATTGAACATATACATTATATTAGTTATATATATTAGTTTTAAAGGCAAAAATAAGTAAAAGCCTTTATATGAATTAAAAAAAAAGTTAGACATATAAAAAATTTAATTAAAATAAGTATATATAGTTTAATATATACCACGTATGGACTACGCGGTATATATTACGGTATTAGGAAGTTTTAAGATACCTTGTCATCGGCAAAAGTTACCGCAACCCAAGTAATTCGATTGTGGACGACAGTCTTCAGTAGAAGTTTCTACGCAATTCATGGTGGAGGGTACATAAGCTTCGGCCTCCACCATGAATTGCGTAGAAACTTCTACTGAAGACTGTCATCCACAATCGAATTACTTGGGTTGCGGTAACTTTTGCCGATGACAAGGTATCTTAAAACTTCCTAATACCGTAATATATACCACGTAGTCCATACGTGGTATATATTAAACTTAAAATGGCCGATTAAATACGTATATAATTAAGTTTGACAAAATTTTCTATAGAAATAACATTTTGACCAGGGATCCGGAGCGGTCCATTTTTTTCGCTCCGCTCCGCTCCCGCTCCGGAGAAAAAAAACCGCTCCGCTCCACGCTCCGCTCCTAGAAAAAAAAATCTCTCCGCTCCGCTCCTCTTCGAGAAAATTATAGTACAAACATTGTATTATTTGTTCAATTGAGTTTTATTTTATTTAGAAAAATCGGGCGGTACATATATGGGAGCTATAGCTAAATCTGAACCGATTTCGATGATTTTTTGCACATATAGTTAGTGCTACAGAAGATTACATTTAGCCAACTTTGAGTAAGATCGGTAGATAAATAAGGGTTTTATGACCTAATTTGGCAAAATCGGGCGATACATATATATGGGACCTATATCTAAATCTGAACCGATTTCGATGAAATTTTCAGACTTAAAGGGTGATACAGAAGATTATTTTGTGCTAAATTTGACGACGATCGGTTAGTAAAAAAGTGCAACGTGACCCCATTTGTCGAAATCGGGCAATACATATATATGCACGCAAAGAAAAAAAAAGTTTGGAAAACGTGTACCGAAAACGTTTTTCTTTTGTTAGAGTTTTTTGAAGTGCTTCGAAAATTTTAAACTTTTATCACCAAAAAAATTCGTTTGTTACAAAATTTTTATTTTTTCAATAAAAAGTTATTTTTGAAACAACAACACAGTCCATTTCGTTTATATCAAACACTGTTCTTTTCTGACTTTAGGTCTTTAATAAGACACATTTTACAGTTCAAAATTTAATATAGTACAATGTATTGTTGAACATTTTTTCGGAATCTTCCGAACATATCTACAATATATGTAAAAAAAAAAAAAAAAAAAAAAAAAAAAAACTTTGGTCGAAGCAGGGATCGAACCCACGACCCTTGGCATGCAAGTCGGACGTACCAACCACTGCTCCACGGTGCCAAACTAAATGTTTGTTTCTGTTAAATAAACTTTGTTTATTCGGTTCGTGGGCGCCGCAAGCTATGCTATATAAATATAACTTATATGGATAATTATCTATTGATGACCATAACAGCTACATAGCTCAGTGGTTAGTGTGTTGGCTTACAAAGTGCATGGTCCGCGGTTCGATTCTCCGTCCAGGCGAAAGGTAAAAAAAAATTAAAAATTTATAAAATCGTATAATTTCTTCTACATTGTTGGTATTACAGGAAAAGGTGTTAAGAACTAAAAAACCTAGTGGATGTGAAAAAGATGTGAGGGAAAATGCAATTAGCAAGAAAACAATGTTTTTTTTTTTTTGAGTTAGTCTTTATGAAATTGTTTTTACATCCTGGAAAAGAATAAACGTTTATCACAAAAAGTATATACTTTTCTTCCAAATACACTTCCTTACTGCGAAAAGCAAATGAGAAACGAACTTTGTTTGTCTAAAATTTCGTTTGGGAGGAAAGAATTATTTTTTTGCGTGTGGGAGCTATATCTAAATTTGATCCGATTTCTTCCAAATTCAATAGCGTTCGTCCTTGTGCCCAAAAAAACTCCCTGTACCAAACTTCATCAAAATCGGTTAATAATTGCGACCGGAATCCTGTGAACAACAAATACATGGACAGACGGACGGACACCAAGCGCTAGATCGACTCAAGACGTGATTCTGAGTCGATCGGTATATATTTTATGGGGTCTAAAATCAATATTTCTGGTAGGCACATTTTTTGGCAGATCAAACTTATTATACCCTAACCACTATGTGGTTTAGGGTATAATGACTTTAAAACAATGTGTTGAAACATTTTATTAATTTTGAAGATTTTTTCAGAATATTAAATCCATTTTGACTTCATTAAAACGAAATTTTCATTCATGTTAGGATACACATTTTTATGTCGAATCACTTAGCTATAAGGACAAACAGACTTCATTGAAAAGTTTAGAGACTTTTAGACAAGGAAAAAACTTTATTTCAGAGAAATACGTCTTCTATTCTAAGCAAAATTCGTATTCGTATTTTAAGCATGTGAAATATTTGGCCTCCCGACAATATTCTTTGCGGTGCACCATCTACTATTTAATATGTGATAGAAACCAAATTTATGAAAATGGACCAAAATGGACCAAATTCTGTTTGGTCCGACCATCGGACCAAATTTAAAAATTAGAAATCTTTTGGACTAATTTTGGTCCGATCGGACCAAAACGGCAACGCTGATTGGAATTGAAAGTCTATACACAGAGTAGAAGTAACTACACTCCGAAAGTTTTTTTTTTGTTTTGCAACAGACGTAGAGAAGAGGTTTTGTTATATTTGTAATGTGTGTGTGTATGTTTATGTTTGCAACAACCTCCATCGAAATCAGTCCGTGGTATACCTACGAATATTCTTACTCAGATCTAGTGTTACCTAATTTCGCTTTTATCCCTTTATTGTAAAAATAAATTTTCGAACAGCGTTTTTAAGAAATGTTCGTTCTCAAAAAAAGTAGATAACATGCAATAATACAAATCAAGTCATTATTTTTCAATGTGAGAAAAAAAATAAAATAAATGTATATGCGCACATTTTTCAACCAAAATTGAAACTATCCATAATTTTAATTAAATTTTCGAGAACTAATATCAGAAATAAGAGAATGCTAGGATATAGTACAATAGTAAAGCAAATATGAATGTCCTTACACTGAAAAAAAAGAATTTTTCTTAATTATTAAAGTCACGTTGACCTTACCTCAAAAAATTTATCTTTCATGTTATGATACACATTTTTAAGTAAAATCAATTAATTGTAAGAACATTACAACTTCATTCAAAAATGTATTGACTTTTGGACAAGGAAAAAAACTTTATTTTAGAGAAATGCGTCTTCCATGTTAAGCAAAATTTGCATTCTTATTCTAAGGACATGAAATCTTTGACTTCACGACAATATTTTTTCAATGTGGAAAACTAAAAAATTAAATATAAATAAGATCGTTTAATTGCATTTATTTGACGTTCATTACAAACATATTTGTAGTAATACGGGATGAAATTGATCGAAAGTACTGTTGTTACTTTTACAACACATACTAGAGATTTATTTTGACATTTGCCGTTTTTGAAAACAATTACTAAAAAAACACGTTGTGTTTTCCCCAATGTACGTACGTACAAAAATACATATCGTACATTTTAAAAGTTTACTCACACTACGCTAAGTACTAGCTATATTTGAAATTACCTACACAGTGTAATTTCAAAGTTACACATTTCATTCAAGTAATATTTTATTCGGAGCGGAGCGGTTTTTCATTTGGAAACCGCTCCGCTCCCGCTCCCGCTCCGCTCCGGATTTTAGAAATGCCGCTCCCGCTCCGGCAAAAAAAGGACTTGCTCCGCTCCGCTCCGGATCCCTGATTTTGACAAAACAAAATTTTGACAACATTTCTTATAGAAGTAAAATTTGGACAAAATTTTCTATAGAAGTAAAATTTGGACAAAATTTTCTATAGAAATACCATTTTGACAAAATTTTCTATAGAAATAACATTTTGACATGATTTTCTATAGAAATAAAATTTTTAAAAAATTTTCAAAAGATTTAAAATTTTGACAACAGTTTCTACAGAAATAACATTTTGCCAACATTTTCTATAGAAATAAAATTTCGACAAAATTTTCTATAGAAATAAAATTTTGCTAGACTATTTTTGCTCGAGTGGCAAGCATGATTATGAACGGATATGGACCAATTTTAGCATGGTTATCAGCGGCCATATATATTAACAACCGGATCGGATGAATTTTGCTCGTCCAAGTGGCTCCGGAGTTCAAATCTGGGGATCGGTTTATATAGGGGCTATATATAATTATGGACCGATTCCGAACAATTTTTGGCATGGTTTTTAGAGACCATATACTAATACCACGTACCAAATTTCAGCCGTATCGGATGAAATTTGCTTCTCTCTGAGGCTCCGCAAGCCAAATCTGGGGATCGGTTTATATGGGGGCTATATATAATTATGGACCGATGTGGACCAATTTTTGCATGGTTGTTAGAGACCGTATAATAACACCATGTACCAAATTTCAGGCGGATCGGATGAAATTTGCTTCTCTTAGAGGGTCTGAAAGCCAAATTTGGGGGTCCGTTTATATGGGGGCTATACGTAAAAGTGGACCTATATGGCCCATTTGCAATACCATCCGACCTACATCAATAACAACTACTTGTGCCAAGTTTCAAGTCGATAGCTTGTTTCGTTCGGAAGTTAGCGTAACTTCAACAGACGAACGGACGGACGGACATGCTCAGATCGACTCAGAATTTCACCACGACCCAGAATATATATACTTTATGGGGTCTTAGAGCAATATTTCGATGTGTTACAAACGGAATGACAAAGTTAATATACCCCCATCCTATGGTGGAGGGTATAAAAATACACGCAAAGAAAAAAAAACGTTTGGAAAACGTGTACCGAAAACGTTTTTCTTTTGTTAGAGTTTTTTGAATTGCTTCGAAAATTTTAAACGTTTATCACCAAAAAAATTCGTTTTTTACAAAATTTTTATTTTTTCAATAAAAAAAAATTATTTTTGAAACAACAACACAGTCCATTTCGTTTATATCAAACACTGTTCTTTTGTGACTTTAGGTCTTTAATAAGACACATATTACAGTTCAAAATTTAATATAGTACAATGTAATGTTCAACATTTTTTCGGAATCTTCCGAACATATCTAGAATATATGTAAAAAAAAAACAAAAAAACAAAAAAAACTTTGGTCGAAGCAGGGATCGAACCCACCACCCTTGGCATGCAAGTCAGACGTAGCAACCACTGCTCCACGGTCCCAAACAAACTGTTTGTTTCTGTTAAATAAACTTTGTTATTCGGCTCGTGGGCGCCGCAAGCTATACTATATAAATGTAACTTATATGCATAATTATTTATTGATGACCATAACAGGTACATAGCTCAGTGGTTATTGTGTTGGCTTACAAAGTGCATGGTCCGCGGTTCGATTCTCCGTCCAGGCGAAAGGTAAAAAAATTAAAAATTTATAAAATCGTATAATTTCTTCTACATTGTTGGTATTACAGGAAAAGGTGTTAAGAACTAAAAAACACCGTGGATGTGAGAAAGATGTGAGGGAAATGCAATTAGCAAGAAAACAATGTTTTTTTTGAGTTAGTCTTTATGAAATTGTTTTTACATCCTGGAAAAGAATAAACGTTTATCACAAAAAGTACATACTTTTCTTCGAAATACACTTCCTTACAGCGAAAAGCAAATGAGAAAAGAACTTTGTTTGTCTAAAATTTCGTTTGGGAGGAAAGAATTATTTTTTTGCGTGTATGTTAAACATTTCATCGCTTCATAGAAACATGTCTTCACTTCTTCATAACTTCATAGAAATGTTTCATCAACCCAATTTCAAAAAAAAGGAAAGTCAAAAGTCGGGCGGGACCGACTATATTATATCCGGCACCACTTTGTAGATCCACATTTTCAATATCATATCGAATCCGTCCAATGTGTTGTGTGCTATATTTTCAACCAAATTCGGCACACTTTACTACACTATTAATTGCACTCCTTGTGCAAATTTAAAGAAAATCAGGCGTAAATTCTGGCTTCTGGGGCTATATTAGTAGATATAGGGCGAAAGATATATATGGGAGCTATATCTAAAACTGAACCGATTTCTTATAATACCATAACTTGTAATACCCTGTTCCACAGTGTGGCGCAGTGTATAATGATGAAAATGTTAATCACTTATATGAAATGTTCATATATTTCATATCTCCGGATTTTGATGCATCTCATTTCATTGAATCTATGAAAAAACCATTGGAGCCGCAAAATATCTCAAAGCAATAGGATGCAATATGACATTCTGTAATAAATTTGTTCTGCTCTTGTACCATTGGAGCCGCAAATTATCTCAAAGCGATAGATGCAATATGACATTTTGTAAAAAAATTTGTACCGGTCTTGTCAATGAAATTTTTGCGGAATTGGCCAGATTGCTGGAGTACTGGCCAATATATCTCATTTTAAATTTGCCTAAGTTATAACTTCAGCATCTAATATAAGATAAATTCAAATAAACGTTTATAACTCATCTTCTAATTTAATTCACTTAGTTTACCGTGTTTCAAACCAACGAGAGGCGGAGTCAATGCTGTTTTATTAAGGGTGCAGTTGCAAAACTAATTTTAAGGGCGGAGTTTGCAATTCCATACTGGTACACATACAGCAAGTGTGCGCTCAATCTGTATCTATGGTAACAATATTTTTTGGCTTAGGATATGTAAGCAATACAATTATTAATTTCAACATAAGTATTCTAAAATCCGGATTAATGCCACTTTTGTTCAAAAATTAAAAAAAAAAAATGTATATATAATTAACTATTGCATGCAGGACCAATATACAATTTTCTATAATAAGCTATCATCGGCCGCAGCTCATACATTCGTCTCAATGGATTTACTGTAGTACGAAATTTATATTGTATAGACAGAAAATATATCACCTATATTCTTTCTTATTTATGACTGCATAGAAACTGATAAATAAATAAAATAAAAATAAAGTAAATCGCAAGCAATTTCGAACTGCTTTTAAATTAAATTTTCTTCTCAGTAACATTGTGAATTGCCATATCTAGCATAGACCTAAACCGTTATTGTTATGAATTAGTTATTTACAATAACGTTATACTATAACAGGGTGTTTGTAAATGCAATAGTTTTTAGAACTTTATAGTTACCCTGTTTTGATTTTGCAACTAGACCTTTCCCATATATTATCGATATTATGAGTGTCCCTGTTTGCAAAGGTTATGAAAGATACTAAAGGCAGAATGATATGGCTTCGTCGTTGGCAAATCGGGGATCAGGAAGTTCAAAGCTTCAAACAAGTAAGTAAAGTAGAGAGTCGGGCCGGGCCGACTTAGCATACCCTAAACCACCCCTACTGAATTAGTAATCATAATCATTTGTAGGTATCATCGAAATATGTTAGGGAAAATCCGTATTTCCTTATTTGAGAAAATTAAGGTGTGTATGTTTATGAGAGCTGTATCTTAATCTGAACAGAAACACCTGATATTTCCCAGAAAAAAATATCTCCAAAATATTTCCAATTAAACAGTTGATTGAAGTTGAAAATTTTTTAATTAATAAAATTATTGATACAATTAAATTTTTAATCAAACTTAATATTTAGATAAAAATTTACTTCAAACAATCAAATTTTTAATCAAACTAAAAACGCCAAGTCATATGAAAAAGTAATTGAAAATAGTTAAATTTAAGAAATTAAAACTTAATTGAAATTTTCAAATCAAATCAACTAATTTTTTAATCAAATATTTGTTTATGCCCAATTAAAACTGTGATTGGTACTGTCATTTTCGTGATTGTAGACATTTAAATTAAAAAATTTATTGGATAAATTAATTTCGTGATTGAAGGGAGCCACCGTGGTGCAATGGTTAGCATGCCCGTTCGAACCCACGTGTATGCAAACACTAAAAAGTTTTTCGACCAAACACAAACAAGTTTTTCAACTGTGGATTATCCCACATCAGTAATGCTGGTGCAATTTCTGAGTGTTTCAAAGCTTCTCTAAGTGGTTTCACTGCAATGTGGAACGCCGTTCGGACTCGACTATAAAAAGGAGTTCCCTTGTCACTGAGTTTAACATAGAATCGGGCAGCACTCAGTGACAAGAGAGAACTTCACCACTGTGGTATCACAATGAACTGAATAGTCTAAGTGAGCCTGAAATATCGGGCTGCCACTATACCTAACCTTCGCGATTGAATCAGAATTTTTTTGTGTGTAAGATATATACTTGATATTACACCTACAGAGTTAGTAGACCACTTATATTGAGTTCATTATTAAAAACGATGAAATCTAAACTAAGTTGGATAATATTTAGGAGGTTTGGTTCATACCACAGAGGATCACCTTGTGCTAATTTTGAGTATGATCGTTTAATAAATAATGCTATTATGACCAAGTTTTGGAAAATCGGCCGGTGCATATATATGGGAGCTATATCTAAATCAGCACCGATTTCGATGATTTTTTTTAACATATAGTTAGTACTATAGAAGGAAGCCACCGTAGTGCAATGGTTAGCATGCCCGCCTTGCATACACAGGGTCGTGGGTTCAAAACCTGTTTCGACCAAACACCAAAACGTTTTTCAGCGATGGATTATCCCACCTCAGTAATGCTGGTGACATTTCTGAGTGTTTCAAAGCTTCTCTGAGTGGTTTCACTGCAACGTGGAACACCGTTCGGACTCGGATCCCTTGTAGTAGATCCCTTGTTTCGTTGTCTAGGAGCCCGAAAAGTCAAATCGGTCTATATGGGCGGTATATCAAAACGTGGACCGATATATATGCGGCACACTTATTTATGGACCGAAAATACCTGTAGATTTTGAATTTCAGGATGTCAAAATTCGTATGCCTAGACCCTCAAGACCCCAAACCGGGGGTCGGTTTGTAATGGGGCTATATCAAAATCTGGACCGATATAGCCTATCTTGGCCAGCTTGCAGACAAAACACGAGTTTATGCAAAATTTCAGCACGACAGCTTCATTATTGAAGACTGTAGCGTGATTACAACAGATAAATAGGCGGACATGGTTATATCGTCTTAGAGTTTCACCCTGATCAAGAATTTTTATACTTTATGTAGTCGGAAATCGATATTTCGATGAGTTACAAATGGAATGATTAGGTTAGGTTAAAGTGGCAGCCCGTTTAAGATTCAGGCTCACTTAGACAATTCAGTCCATTGTGATACCACATTAACTAAAATTACCTATTACTTATGGGCACTTTTAATTTTAACCGCTGAACCTTCTTGATTATTTTTCTTTGTTGAACCAACCAAATTGTTCCAAAAACATTAGCAGACTGTTTAAGTTAACGTTTTCCAGATCCGCCAGTAATCTGAAGCTATGTGCTCCTAAAAGTTGCTTGCGCTTTACACAAAATGCAGGACACTCACACAAGAGGTGCTTAATTGTTTCCTTTTCCTCCGCATCATGACAGCTCATACAATAGTCATTATACTTCGCGCCTATACATCCAGAGAAGGAATATGATCACCTCAAACATGTTTTAAGAGCAAAATGTTATTTTTGGGTGGTGACCATGTAACATGGTTTTCGCAACCATATTATTTTCTCGCAAATCATGTATCTGATTTCGGCAAGCAGGTTATATTTGACGAGAAAATAACATTTTAGTGGCAAACATGTTACATGGTCACCATACAAAAATAACATTTTGCTCTTGAAACATGTTTGAGGTGATCATATTCCTTCTCTGCGTGTAGTTTTTGCAAAATCGTCTATCAGGCAGCGACCCGTCTCGAGAACACTAGCATATCTAGTGTGCGGTTTAAGTTTAAATGGGGCCATATTTGTTTGGTGTGGTTACAGCCTTTGCATTTCTCCCATCGAATATTTGCCATCATAACAGCCTTCTCACGCAGCATGAGCTTGCAGGTAGCCAGGGGCATACCAACAGATTCTAGTTCCCCTGGAATATGTAAGGTAGTCCCATCCGCTTCGCAGCTCCCCGGTATGTTCCTATTGCCAGGCACCCATATTAGGTGAATATTGTACTGCTCAGCCATCTCATTGAGAGATTTGCGGCAGTCTATGGCCGTTTTCGAGTTGAGGAACACAGAGTCCAGGGATTTTATTGCAGGTTGACTGTCTGAGTATATATTAATGCCCACATTTTTTGGAACATTACTTCTCAGCCAATTCGCCACCTCTCTTATTGCTAATATTTCAGCCTGAAAAACACTACAGTGATTAGGTAATCTTTTCGCTATTCGAAGTTCCAGATCATTAGAATATACACCGAAACCCAATTGTCCATCCACTTTGGAGCCATCAGTGTAGAAATCTATATATTCTTTATTCCCCGGGGTCTGTGTGCACCACGCCTCACTGTTGGGGATTAGAGTCTCAAACTATTTGTCGAAAAGTGGACTCGCCAAAGTGTAACCCACTACGTTAGGCACATATGGCTTTATTTTGAGGACCGAACTGTGACCGTGCCGTTTTCCGACCACAGCGATAGCTCGCGCAACCGCACAGCCGTTGTTGCAGCTGACTGTTTGGCCAAAATGTCTAAGGGTAATAGATGCAGCATGACATTAAGGGAATTTGTTTCTGTCTTGCTGAATGCGCCTGAGATACACAAACACGCCATACGCTGAATTATGTCTAAACTTGTTGGCTGGTGAAGTGCCGGCCACCAGACTACAACACCATATAGCATTATAGGTCTAATCACTGCCGTGTATAGCCAATGCACAATTTTTGGTTTTAGTCCCCACTTTTTTCCTATTGCCTTTTTGCACGAGTACAAAGCTACCGTTGCTTTTCTCGTCCTTTCTTCAATATTAAGCTTAAAGTTCAGCTTCCTGTCCAAAATAACGCCAAGGTATTTTGCACACTCGCCAAAGGGAATTTCAATACCCCCTAAGGAAATGGGCCTAACCGTGGGAGTTTTGCGATCTTTGCAGTACATGGCTAGTTCTGACTTTGCAGGATTTACCCCAAGACCATTGTCTTTCGCCCATTTCTCAGTTATCCGGAGGGCCCTCTGAATAATATTTCTGATTGTGGATGGGAATTTTCCCCTGACTGCTAGAGCCACATCATCTGCGTATGCCACTTTTATCCTTTCCTTTTCTAGGGTAACCAGAAGGTTATTTATAGCAACATTCCAAAGAAGAGGTGATAGAACTCCTCCTTGGGGAGTGCCTCTGTATGTTTGCTTGTCCTAGTGTGGCTGAACTACGTCTCTTCATTAGAAGTTCGTCTAATAGCCTAAGTATACATGGATCAACATTCAGAGTTGTCAGTCAATTTAATATCGAGCTCGGATGGACATTATTGAACGCCCCTTCGATGTCTAGAAACGCTACGATTATGTATTCTTTGATAGATAGTGAGCTTTCAATAAAGCTGACTAGTTCATGTAATGCGGTCTCAGTAGACCTGCCCTTCGAGTATGCATGCTGTCGTTTCGAGAACAAACTTGAATCGTTGCTAGTTCTAAGATAAATATCTATCATCCTCTCCAGAGTCTTAAGTAGGAATGAGGATAAGCTGATTGGTCGGAAATCCTTCTCCCTCGAGTGAGAGGCTTTTCCTGCTTTAGGTATGAAAACGACTTTTGTTTCCCTCCACTTTCCTGGGATATGATAAGTTGATACATCCTTTATATATCGCCGACAACCAGGGGATAATTTTGTCAGTTACTGCTTGTAACTCCGCCGGAGTAATTCCATCAGGTCCGGGGGATTTGAATGGTTCAAAGCTATTTAACGCCCATCTTAATCTAGATTCCGATACAATTTCCTCGATAGGAAACGACCGCTGAGCCACTGTGGCACCGCCAGAACCTGGTTCAACCGTCTGATTTCCAGGAAAATGTGTGTCCAATAGTAATGGAATGACTAACTTATTATGTCCCCATCACCATTCTATGGTGGTGGGTATAAAAACGCATATAAAGGTGGGTACAAAGGTCGAGTTTAGCCGATCTTAAAATTATGTGTTCTTGTTGCAAATTTTATTATAACTTGATGGGGAATGATCCAATGCAAATTTTGAAAATGCTTATTTTCGGTGAAATGTATTATTAAAGAAAAATAACCGTGAACAAATGGCCAATTTAGCGCGATAATGCCAACTTAATACTGGCCTTAAGGGACAACAATTGTGTACAATTATGCATAAGTCAGTGCTATTAGTGTTATCGTCACTGTATACATAAATGTACATATTGATAAAAATATAATATATATGCGAGTAAAATAGATTTTTAATCATAAAATGTAAATTGATTATTGTTAACTGCATACTTGCAAATGCATGTTGCACACACACGCACGTACATGTGAATAAAAACAATTAAATTGATGAACATACGGTCAGATGGACACACGAACAATCATTCATATATACAACACTCGTACAAACGACCATAGAAAACAGAAGAAGAAGAAAAAAAACGAACATTACATGCACGACATTCATAAAAACATTTTTTTATTGACTTGCCACAGTGCCTTATCGTTGCTACTGCTGCATTTCTGCGCCGTTGTCAAGCGATGGTGTGGCTATGATAATATTAATGGTGTTATTGTTGCTGTAGCTTTATGGCTTTTTGTAGCTTAACGATATGTCGTCATGTTTGACGCGCTTTTTTCCATTCTAATGCCAAATAGGTAGCAGCTACATCTACACCATGAAGCTTGAGAGTGTTTGTATGTTTACATTCGTTGGCAACGAAAAAGAGAGCAAAAGAGATATACATATTCATTTTTTCTGAGAAATAGTCACACGCACGCACACCACCACATTGTTCCATGAAACGCCAACGAATTTATTGAGTTTTTATGGAATGGTGCATTGTGGGGGTTTGTGGGAAAAAGGGAGAAAAAGCTTTTGGCTCTTCATTATGAGAATATTTGTATAATAAATAGGTCGCTGTTTTTTTTTTTTTTTCATTTGCTTTATCATCATTAATGTTTAATGGATACGAGAAAACTAAAAAAAAACAAGAAGAAACCAATAACACAATCAAAGGTCTTTGTTGGTGTAACAGTAAAGTAGTTGTATTTTTGTTTTTCAAACATTTATTCCAAAGTTTTGTTGTTGTTATTGTAATTAGAAGAGTGGAGTTATAAAACAAATATAGCTGGTCAAATAGATTTGAGCTTGATTGAAAGAGGAGGAATTACTATGGGCTTCCATTTGGAATTAGAAAGGAATGAATTTTGTTTTTACAAAACTAAAGCCCAGTATGCAGCTATAGCAAACATTTACGCTACCTCTAAGAAATACATAAGCACTTCTGTTAACGAAAATTCCAAGATACGTTATTATCGATTGTTTACATTTTTCTCCCCATAGAAATACATGTATTCTAATTTGTATGATAGTCGATATGGAGTCTATGTAACATGAAAAGGACAGATTAAATTCCTATATGTATAAGCCAATTTATTTCTTTATTGGTTTAAATAGAGGAGTCTATAAATAATTATGAACCGATAAGAACTAATTTTCGCATTGTATTTATAGCATAAAATATAATTTTGGACCGATATAGAACAATATTAGCATGATTATTAAAGGGATCGGATGAAATTTACTCCCTTTGGAGGTATCTGTAGATAGAAAAAAGTAAACAATAACTATAAAGTTACAAAATATTGATTCAGTTTAATATTTGGATTTAAGAACCTTCTCCTAGGCATCGAGTGCACAAGGTTTCTTGTCACATCAGAAGAGATTTTGCTCGACTCTTCCGTTTAAAGCTTTCTTTAGACTGCCCTTGTTTGAAGTTACCCTTTGTCTGATTTTTCTGTCATGGTGTTCCCACAGATGTTCGATCGGGGTAAGGTCCAGAGACTGCGGCGGATGATCAAGCGTCTTAGGCGTTCGATACAGTAGCCGCACCTTCACAATTTTGGACGTCCTGTTGAAAAATCAAATTCTGTTAAGCCAAGTTTCTCGACGCTGGGGGCAATATTGTTTTTCAAAATGTCTAAGTAATCAAATTTGTTCCTCGTTGAGACAATAAAAACAAGATTATCGACACCTGATGCAGAGTCTCCCCGTGTTTAACTATGTAGGTAATACATTTTTCATGGAAGGCTTCTCCTTTAATACGCCATATTTTTGGTGGCTATTTTGCTACAAAAATTTCGAATTTGGTTTCATCGGTGAATAAATGTTTTCCCAAAAAGTTAAATCCTCATTTTTGCATTTCTGGACACAATTCAGACTTGCCTTGGTTCACCTTTGATATGTATGGCTTCTTGCGTGGGCCCTACCGTGAAGACCATTTTTGTGAAGTGCTCTTCTGATCGTACTCGCGCTTACTGATTTGCCTGAGGTATATTTTCTGCTATTTTTACAGCACTTGAGGTCGGATTTGCTTTTACTTTTCTTACTGCAGCTCTTACATCTGTGTCAGTGAGTCGTTTTAGTCGTCCTGATTTCGGGAAATCGTCCAGCAGATGGTGTTTGTTGTATTTATCGATATTTTTTATATTGTGCAGTGGTTTCTACTAAGGATGCCAGATTCTGAAGAGGCAAAAAGAGCACATTCAGCTTATAAAAAGAGCACATACGAAAAAAATAGAGCACACTTTTTCAAATAAAAGAAAAACATTTAATTCCAATTTATTGAAATATAATTCATTTAAACATAAGAAACAGGTTCATAACATAAATATAAAATAACCCACTTTCAATTCAAGCTAGTTTTCTTACAATAATTTGTAAGCCATTTTTTCGTGTTTTTGTGAAAAATGTTATTGAAAGAATTTTGTTTACATTTAGAACAGAGTAAAAAGTGAAGAAGCAACATCGGCGTACTCTTCTCTTTTTCAAGAGCACGTTTGTAAAAACGAGCATGTCTGGCATCCCTAGTTTCTACCCACTATTTTGCCAATCTCTCGCAAGGACTTACCTTTTTGACGTCTGCTTTCCCATAGTGAGAATGTTTCCTTTTGCGTGGTTTTAGCTAGTTTTAAGTGAGAATACGCAACTTAACACGTTTCTACTAAAGTGAGGCACTTGATCAGCAACAGCTCAAAAAAAAATTAAGGTTATAAAATATTTGGGCTGTTTTCTTTTAGCACTGGATGCACCATTTGTATGGGCTATCCAGAACATCGTTGCACTGGTGTTCTATCCAGAACAAATCATCAGTGCAAGTCTCGTCGATGTTGCCAGATTGTATTTTGGTAAATTGACGCTTCATTGATTCACAATAACAATTTATTGTGACTAATTTATCGAAAAAACATGAAATTCAAAGTGGTAAAGTGTCATAAATAATTCCAGCAGCAAATATTTATTACTATTTGAGTATTTCATACATTAAAAATGCAAGATTTAACTTCTATTCTGTGATTGTTTGTAAACAGCTGATAACAGTGTTGCATATTTTTGGAGATGTTCTGTATAAACGAGTACTCTGTTTTCTTTTAGTCCTTCACGGCTTAGGGTATCCAGTGCTAAAAGAAAACATCCCTATTGTTATAATCAAATCGTAGTAAGTGTTGCCACTGTTTTTTTTTGACGCGTAATAATTACTGCATTTTCATTTTGGAGGGATTTTTGCAAAGTTTGTAGCATTTTTTGATTTAACGTTTTTTGTAGACAATCTTTAAAATATACAATACCAATCTATAACATTATTTTGTATGAATTGTCAACAGTAGCTCCGAAATGTATAACTAATTAACGTAAATATTAGTGTTTACTTTCTTTTGAAGTTCAATAAAATATATATTGATTGGGTCTGAGACTATTATTATGTTGTGTAACAAACGAAATGACAAAGTTAGTATACCCCCATCCTATGGTGTATCTACCCAAAGGTTTGAAATTTGAAAATATTTTACTAAGTGCAACCAAGTTTATTTACTAAAATAGATGTTTTTCAGTAGTTTAAGAAAACACTTTTGGCAACATTTAACTAAATTCAACCAATTTTCATGAACTAAAATAATTTTAAATCTCCCTTAAATATTTTCAATCGTTTTTGTTTTGCAGGTGTATCACTCACCCACACACTCTCTCTCTCTCTTATAGACTAATTAAAAATAATTAATTTCTTAAATTCAACTAATTTTTTATAGCTATTATTATTGTTATTACTCTAGTTTTTATACTATGTTTTATCTTGATTGTTCCGTTTGCCTCAATTGTGTGTGAATAGAGGGGGTATATGTAGCTATGTAGGTCAACCTTTTTTTCTCTAAGAACTAAACATCAGAAAATTTTCTATGTGTGTGGGGGGCTTATACTACATTTTGAATTTCTATAAAAAATGCAAAATAAATTTTCCTATCATCAGTATTACTGAAAAATTACATTGCAGCCAACTTACACTTAAACATCAATTTTATTTGAACATTTTTTAAATTGGAAAAATTAGGCGAAAAAAAATATATCTACCCAAAGATTTGTAGTTATCCTACTCTTTCATTACATTCTCATTCTTATTTGATATTGAGAGTGCTCACAAACATTCTCTTCTTTCTAATGGCTTCACAAAAACTACATTTTTACAATAAAGCTGTACGTACCCCTTATCATGTTGAAATTCATATGCAGTGGAGAAATTCCTTTAGTTTTATGTACTCCCCCTCATTAGAGCTTTGTGGCGTGGTAAATAACTACAAGGTTTTCATTTAGTTTTGTTTTGTGCAGATGTTCACAACACTCCTTCTAAAAGCTCATCATAGGTTTCTCCTTAGTCTAGCCAGTGTTTGTTTTGTTGTATGGGTATTTGTATGCGCCAAATCTTTGGGTCTCTATTTTTCCCCATTTAGATTCTTTCGCTCCCTCTCTCCCTCTCACACACACTCGCTAATATAAGTTCTCATTTTATATACTGGAAATCTACTCTCGCGTTGCTATCTGTTTCTATGGCCATTTGGCGCTTATTCTTGATTTGTTTTTACTTTTCAAATTCGTGTTTTTTCGTTATTTCATTCCCTCGTTACTTTTACATACTTTGTGTAGATGGCTCTTATTCGCCCTCTTTCCCCCCGGCCCGAACACAAAACCAAAGATTCAATGCTTGTATCTAACAATGATTAAACGAACAACTCAACAACGACGACGACACAGTGGCCCAGTGTTAATGCAAATGTGTTTGTTCGTATGTGCGCTATATGCGCGATGATGCATTGGTATCTAAGGTTGTTTGTGGATGGAGTGGCATTGTTGTTGTTGCTGCTGCTGCTGTTGCCTTTACGATTTTGTATGTACATACATTTTTATTTTGAAGGGAAAGTGGGTCAATTGCACGTGTCACTGTTGTTTGGTTGGTTGTATATTTCTTGGTACTGTTGTTGTATACTTCAATTTTTTTCTCCTTTGCGTCTTGCCTTATTTGTGTGTGTTGTTGTTTTCATCTTCTCTTTCGCTATTGTGGTTTTCTATTTTGGAATTTTCATGTTTGATTATTTTGGGCACGTTAATCAGGGAAACCTGCTTATTGTGGTCTATTTTCGAAATTGACTGAGTTACAACAACATCTATTAGAATTGTAGTACCGTTGCGTGACCCATAGATTCATAGAAAACGAAATCATTTTCATGGAATATCAGGTGTTCTATTCGAGGAAAATTCCATGAAAAATGTATAGGTTAGAAGGTGGATCGTAAGAGGTTTAGATGTGGTAGTGTGCATTTGTTATAACATCTATCATAGTATGGAGGTTATAATTGCCTTGCCATTCAGTTTGTAATATGTACATTGATAGTCGGTTTCCGACTATTAACGAATACGTTTTCTCGATCAAGATTAAATTCTACGATAATCGATGTATGTCTGATTTGGAAACGATACTGGAATTTAGATAATAGTGACGCGGGGGTAGAAGTGGCAGATGCCGTAACCATATGATCGCTTATCTGTGGTGGCCATGACCGCCGAATGTAACATTCTGATGTCAGAAAAGCATCAGTTATACATCCGAAGAAAAAAATACTACACCAATGTATGCGGACATTAATGAGAGTACGGGGCCGGATATATTTACGTGGTGGACCAAGACACCCAGATCCTATTCCGATTGCCGGACCACAGAACAGTCATGCAGGCTGAAGTGCGGAGAAACTACTTCGTTAAAGATACCGAGTTCCAGGAATAGAAGAAGTGTATGATGGAAAGAAAAAGTTGGAGCGCACAGCAATCCCAATACTGGTTTAGGTGTATGTCGGCCGACATGAGGTTAGGTTAGGTATAGTGGCAGACCGATATTTCAGGGTCTCTTAGACTATTCAGTCTATTGTTATATCACAGTGGAGAACTTGTCTCTTATCACCGAGTGCTGCCCGATTCTATGTTAAGTTCAATGACAAGGGGCCTCCTTTTTATAGCCGAGTTCGAACGGCGTCCCACGTTGCAGCGCAACTACTTAGAGAAGCTTTGAAACACTCAGAAATGTTACAAGAATTACTGAGGTGGGATAATCCACCGCTGAAAAACTTTTTGGTGTTTGGTCGAAATTGGGTTTGAACCCACGACCCTGTGTATGCAAGGCGGACATGCTAACCATTGCACCAGTGTTGCCAGTATTTTTCTGGCTCTTGTCCCCAAATTATGATGTTTTCGTCCCCAAAAATCCCCAATTTAAATTTAAATTCCTCACTCCTCCTCCCCAATACATTTTTGACAATTTTTTTGAAAACAAGAATAAAGCAAAAGGCTTTGCTGTAGAAAATCAGTAATAATAATCCAGCAAGCTGCAATAAGATCAAGATTTCGAACCACAATACCAAGAGACTGGTGATCGTCTTCCAAATGCTGGAGACATGAAAATGGGAGTTTGGAGTATCTTGTATTTATGAATGAATATAGAAAACAAAATTTGAGAAAATTGTTTATACAAAAAAATGTTGTTGACAAAATTTAATACAAAACAAAAATTACAAAATTTTCTATAGAAATAAAATTTTGCCAAAATTTTCTATAGAAATAACATTTTGACAAAATTTTCTATAGAAATAAAATTGTGCCAAAATTTTCTATAGATATAAAATTTTCACAAAATTTTCTATAAAAACAAAATTTTCACAAAATTTTCTATAGAAATAAAGTTTTGACAAAATTTTCTACAGAAATAAAATTTTGACAAAATTTTCTATAGAAATAAAATTTTAACCAAATTTTATATGGAAATAAAATGTTGACAAAATTTTCTATAGAAATAAAATTTTGACAAAATTTTCTATAGAAATAAAATTTTGACAAAATTTTCTATAAAAATAAAATTTTGACAAAATTTTCTATAGAAATAAAATTTTGACAAAATTTTCTATAGAAATAAAATTGTAACAAAATTTTCTATAGAAATAAAATTTTGACAAAATTTTCTACAGAAATAAAATTTTGACAAAATTTTCTATAGAAATAAAATTTTAACCAAATTTTATATGGAAATAAAATGTTGACAAAATTTTCTATAGAAATAAAATGTTGACAAAATTTTCTACAGAAATAAAATTTTGACAAAATTTTCTATAAAAATAAAATTTTGACAAAATTTTCTATAGAAATAAAATTTTCACAAAATTCTCTATAGAAATAAAATTTTCACAAAATTTTCTATAAAAATAAAATTTTGACAAAATTTTCTATAGAAATAAAGTTTTGACAAAATTTTCTATAGAAATAAAATTTTGACAAAATTTTCTACAGAAATAAAATTTTGACAAAATTTTCTATAGAAATAAAATTTTAACCAAATTTTATATGGAAATAAAATGTTGACAAAATTTTCTATAGAAATAAAATTTTGACAAAATTTTCTATAAAAATAAAGTTTTGACAAAATTTTCTATAGAAATAAAATTTTGACAAAATTTTCTATAGAAATAAAATTGTAACAAAATTTTCTATAGAAATAAAATGTTGACAAAATTTTCGATAGAAATAAAATTTTACAAAATTTTCTATAGATATATAATTTTGACAAAATTTCCTATACAAATAAAATTTTGAGAAAATTTTCTATACAAATAAAATTTTGACAAAAATTTCTATAAAAATAAAATTTTGGCAAAATTTCCTAAAGAAAAACATTTTGTTAAAAAAGATTAAACCTATTTCTCGAAAAAATCCCCAAATTTATGGAAATTCCCCGTCAAATCCCCAAGTCCCCAACTCAAAAATTTCGTCCCCATTCACGAAAAAATATCCCCAATTTGGGGAAAAATCCCCAATACTGGCAACACTGCATTGCACGACTGTAGCTCCAGAGGGAAGCCGGGATCCTCTTTTCATTTTAGCTTAATTCCATCGGGTCCGCTGGAGGTTCAAAGCTTCTTAAAGTTAAGTTTAATCTAGATCCCAATATGAATTCCTTGGCACTATGTTAATGAAAGTGCATGGTTGAACTATCTGATTTTTAGGAAATGTATATAGGAAATGTATATAGTAAATCCAACGTCGTCCAGTGTCCCTCCGAATTCTTGTGTGTAAGTCGAAAAGAATTCAGTGAATGCTTATAAGTACCTTCCTTAGCCTGGAAGACTCGGGTGTGCTTTCAATACTGCTACAATAATTAGTCCAAAAGTTTAACATTCTAATCTCTAACACCTACAAGTCCCTAATACCAACAAGTTTTCCCCTTTGCACCTGAGACCAATCTCTTTGCACATAGAAGTAGCAGTCTGAGTATTGTTGGTATTATTTTACTAGCTATTGTCCCCAAATTGAGATGTTTTCATCGTCAAGAGAGTTGGATGAAGGCCTTTGTAGACCCCACTTTTCCATTGCAGTTTTTTCAAGAGTACAATGGCTTTTCTCGACCTTTCTTCATTGAAAGAACGGTATTTTGCACACTCACCCAGGAGAATTACAATGCCACCAACCGAGATGGGCTTAACCGTGGGAATTTTGCAGTATTTAACCCTGTACAATTCTCCTTGGCCCATTTCTCAGTCATTATCTGACTGCTAAACTACAGCATCTTTTCCTAATGAAACCAGAAGATTGTTTATAGCAACATTCCAAGCGAGTGGTAATATAAATCCTCCTTGTGGAGCGTCTCTGTCCACATATCTTTGAATGTTTGCTTGCCTTAGGGTGGCTGAAATACGTCTCTTCTTTAGAAGTTCGTTTATCTGCTTTAGTATCACTTGATCAACATTCAGAGTGGACAATGCATTTACTATCGAACTCTGATGGACATTATTGAATTGCCTCTTCGATGTCTAGAAAAGCCACAATTGTGCACAATGCGACCTCATTATCTTCGATATTGAATCGCTGTTAGTTCCAATAATCTAAGATTTGTTCGAAGACTAAGGTTATTGTTTTGCCAAATTAGCTTCTACATCTACTTCCGTGCCACCCTTTGGATCCACTATGCTTCCTAGATCGAAGAATTTTTCTACTGAGGAATAACTTTGACCTTTCGCATATAGCCAACTATAATTATGTCGTATTTCGTATTTTATTGTTCCTGTCTGTTCCTAGAATAACTCCCTATTATGCTCCTGTACATTAACGTAATTTCCTGTGTTTGTTCCTGCTATCATATCCTGTTTTCCTGATTCATCCTGGTTCCTGACTTATAATTACCTAAACTTCTTCCTTTCAACATACCTATTATGCTCCTGTCCTTTGGCGTCATTTCCTGTATCCGTTCCTGCTGTCCTTATTCCTGCTATCACCATGTTCCTGCAATAACTCCCGTTTAAGCGATATTATTATCTCCGATTTATTTTCCATTTCCTTATATTGCTGTGTTTCTGATTCGCCCGGGCTCATAGCGCCAATACTTTTTATTTTACTGTAACCAGCTGCTAATTATGCTGTGTAAATAAATAAATAGCCGCATATTGTTATTTTTAGAATTTATTTGTAACGATTTGTGACGGAGCGGAGTTAGTGGATGTTGAGTGGTTGTTGTTGCTGAACCCTTCTCAGTTCTCGCTGATATCCTCTCACATTTATCTTGTAATGGAGAATGTTGCCCGGTGGAAGAGCTTCCTGCTGGATTTCCTCACATTATTTAATTCCGTAGATCATCATAGCATCGAGTTTTCTCCCTTGGCTATCCTCTGGGGTTTGCAGCTTTCAGTGGGTTGTAGAAGGTTTTTGCAATCACCTTAACCTTGTGTTCGATTTCCTGCCCAGTGCTCATATTTGTATCTTGGATTTCCGGTATAATCATATTGATCGAATCCCTATACTTATTCAAATCACCTTTCCTCACATTTTGGCGGAAATATGGTGTTCGAGGTAAGAAAAGCTAATTGGAAACTGATATAGCAATGATCGGAAAAACTATGTTCGCTTAAAACCTCCCACTCCGATATCTTATCATTTAGTTTCTGCGAGGTCAATGTGACACCCGAAACGTCTTGCCCATTGTCTTTAGTGAAGAAGGTTGAAATATCTTCCTTATTGCAAGCTACCAGGCTAGTACACAAAATAATCTATTAGTGACTCTCCGCATTTGCATCACATCCTATAATGAGTTTTGTCGTTGTTTACAAAGACTCCTCAGTCAAGGTCTTAACGACACATCGAGGAATCAATCTAGACTGCATTTACATTTTGCGAATCATCTTTGCGTGGTATTTTCTTCCAAAGACTCAGATATTGATCTCGAACAACGACCTAAGTCCAATAACAAAAATTCAAATTGAAGAAGTAAGAGATGAAATTCAACTTCTCAACTCCAAAAAGTCTCCAACATAAGGTCTTGTTTCCCCGAATAATTCAAATTAAAGAAGTAAGAAAATTGACGAAGTTCGAAATGAAATACGACTTCTCCAGAAAGTCTCCAGAATATCGTATTGTTCCCCTACTGTACTCAAAAACCTGCCCTTTTAATTTAGCTCTCAAACTTGAATTCTTTCCAATTATTGGAAGGTGTCTGAGATGACTATGATCCTATTTATCAGAGTGATATTTTCGACTTAGAGAAAGAGGTCTTACTCCTCACGGAATATTGTCAAAACTCCAGGGTATATAAGAAACGGCGATTTGCAAAGAGACTTGAGAATTAACACATTTAAAGAAGAAATCGTGTACCAAGAAAAAATACACAAAAAGAGGTTTAAATCCCATCCAAACCAGTTACTGAACCTCGATACAGAACACGGAAGGAATGTACAGAACTTTGAGCGGTTAAACTTTGGTGGGTTTTGAGGCCATAGATCAGCATCTTTGGCATCCCTCTCTCTCATGCCTCTGATTATTTCTGACTCTGATTAAGGGAGCCACCGTGGTGCAATGGTTAGCATGCCCGCTTTGCATACACAAGATCGTGGGTTCGATTCCTGCTTCGACCGAACACCAAAAAGTTTTCAGCGGTGGATTATCCCACCTCAGTAATGCTGGTGACATTTCTGAGGGTTTCAAAACTTCTCTAAGTGGTTTCACTGCAATGTGGAACGCCGTTCGGACTCGGCTATAAAAAGGAGGTCCCTTGTCATTGAGCTTAATATGGAATCGGGCAGCACTCAGTGATAAGAGAGAAGTTCACCAATGTGGTATCACAATGGACTGAATAGTATAAGTGAGCCTGATACATCGGGCTGCCATCGAACCTAACCTAACCAAACCTAAGGCTTGTCCGATTCAGAATCATTCGGTTAATCGCTTTTGTATATCTTCATATGGATATTATAAAAGCGGTAACATACACGGCCTTGAATCTTGGCTGGATGTGGCAAAGACTCAATGTTCAAGATAAAATCAATACTTGAGCGTATGGAGTATGCAAAGGAACTAACTTGGAGTCCCATACTCTGACTTCTGGAACTTTAAGCCTTTTTGGCTCAACGGAGTATATGGAGTCCCTTCTGACCCATTTGTTGATATATGTTGAACCCTATCGAGTTTCGCGGAGCCCTTACTGGCTCAACGGGGTCCCTCCTGACCCATCTCGACTAACTAACTTGGAGTCCCTTCTGACTCGCTGTGATCCTTACTGACCTATAGGGTCCCTTCTGGCCCAATTGTAATATAGAACTATATTTAATTGAATTGTTATATTTTGTAATGTCCCGGCTGCTTTTAGCCGTGTAAATAAATAAACGCTACATTCCCAATATACCATCCTTTTATATAGTCGGTCCCGTGAAACTTAAGAAAAACGTTTCTGATTGATTGAAGAACCGAAGGGACGGTCCTCTTCAATAGGACTTCTCCTCCATTTTCGATACCCCTTTGAGCGACCTTTAACCCATTTGAGGTTGGTTGATTCAATCTATAGGATAATTTCATTGAGACCCTTAAGCGTTATGGATGACTCACCAAAGTCACCTTTGTTTTGGATGGGTGTTTGCCCATTAATTTCCAGACAAATTCCTTTGCAAAACAATTTCAAAGAAAATTGAATAATTTCGTATTTTGATGATGAACTTTAGACACACAGAACTCCACACCCACTTCCATGAATTGTTAAAAGCTAAGGAAAGAAAAAAGAAATAAGAGAACAACGGAAAAGGAAACAGAAACAGTAAAACTGGGACACTTTATGAAATATCCGGTAATTCTATATTGAGGGTGTATAGGGAAATGATGATATCTCTGTCTCTCGACACCATTTCTCCTTCTCCACCATTTCCACATTGGGGGCTTGCTGGTTTCGTATATTGTTGCTGGGTGGTTATATTATAGGGAATAAGGATATTTATGTGTATACCAATAAAATCCTGTGACGAGTTGTTGTATATAGTATGTGAACATCATGTAGAACTAGAAAATACCATCACCATTAGGATTTAAAAAAAAAAAAAAATAGAAAAGCAAAAATTTCAATTATTTGCATTATTTGCAATGTTATACAATAAGGACAAAATAAAGGATATATGAACACACTCAATTTTTGTTTTTGCTGTATATTACAACGAATTCAGCCAAGGCGCATGATAACGTAGCATATATGACAATGAGGCGATTTTTTACTTTTGTTGGTTTTTTCGTCCTTAAAGAAAAAAAAAAACAACAAAAGAAACTGGGTCAATCGATATAAAATTTCGACATACTCTGTGGTGTCCTGGGGCTTTGAGGTGGGGTGGAGAGGTAGTGAAGAATACCATATAAGTGTACACCACATTGTGGTACAGATATCAAGATATGCCTTAAAATATACCATAACAATTCACCCCTAGACCTTTTATGTGATGATTTTACATTTTCCACTTTTTTCAAATTCCCTTTGTGGTCTTCGTATGCCGACGATAATGTCCTTTTGTCAAGAATTTGTTCACATGCGTCCGGAGAGCAGAGAATTTATTGAGAAAAGAAAAAAAGTTGCAATGTAATGTCATGACTGAGAAATGCTGTTTCCTACCCCCAACCACTCTCTCATTCTATCACGCTCTCTTGATAAAATATTTTTTGGGGGAGAGAATAAAAAAACTTGCATGTAATGTCATGACTGTCCTTATATCCCCCACACTCTCTCTCTCTCTCTATATCTCACGTTATACCTTGCTCTCTTTACTTTAAATACTTTGGAGGAGATAAAAAAAAGCTTGCAAATATGTTAGTATAGAGGAGAAATTGTAGGATTATACTTCAAGGTGGAGTTCTTGCGGATTTCATTTTTCCTTTATTTTTTCTTACTGTAGCAAGACGAAAAGGTGGGGGTGGCAGCAAAATTAAAAAAAGCTTTGCAATTTTTATGTAACATTTAAGCTTTTTGGCCAAGGACCTCATACTGCTATCCTTATACACTACACCTGGCCTGGTTTTCTTTGGCACTCCTAGCATATATATTCGAAAGCTTTGAGCATTCGACCACCCAAAACCACCCCCACCCCACTCAGGTATATAGATAACTTTGCGCATGTAATATAGGGAATGTTATATAATGTAATTTAAGTAGTGAAGAAAACCATGCACACACACTCACACAAATAACTGAATTTCATGTCATACATAATGTAATATAATCCTTATTCCCACACGCACACACACCCACACATAGATGGGGGCATATAAAATCCTATATAGAATATGTAATAAAATATCATATTAAAATCTTTATATATATGTATAAGAATATAGAATACATATATCCTCCTTCCATTTAATGAGGTGGGTGTGTGTGTGTGTGTAATGGGTGGTTGGTAAATACAGCTATCTTTTTGCTGTTGCCCCAAATATTCCATTTGGTTGGGTCGATTTTGTGTGGGGTTTACTTTATGGTTTTCGTGACTTTGTATTTTGCTTATAGGAGTGGGGGAAGCCTAAAGCCATTCGCAGGACTCTCAGCCTAGGTTTGTTCAAATATAAATGAGTCCATTTATGCCAAATGGTCTTTTCTTTGGTTGCCTGCCTATGTGGCTGATGTTGGGTTTAAATTTCGTTAATCGACCAAAGGCCATATCATGACCAATGTCTATCCATCCTTCGCATAAGGTTTCGTTTTAAAAGCTGTTTATATCGGGTGGTTGATATGGTATGTAACTAAGTAAAACGCTTTGTTTTTTAATTTTTTTAACACAGAAATTAAAATATATTAACTGTATAAAATTTTTTGTCGTTTTATTTCTATAGAAAATTTTGTCAAATTTGTATGTCTATAGAAAATTTTGTAAAAATTTTAAGTCTATAGAAAACTTTGTCAAAATGTTATTTCTATAGAAAATTTTGTCAAAATTTTATTTCTATAGAAAATTTGGCAAAAATTTTATTTATATAGAAAATTTGGCAGAAATGTTATTTCTATTGAAAATGTAGTAAAAATTTTATTTCTATAAAAAATTTAGTAAACATTTTATTTCTATAAAAAATTTAGTAAACATTTTATTTATATAACAAATTTTGTCAAACTTTTTATAGAAATAATTGTTTTTTATTTCTATAGAAAAATTTGTCAAAATTTTATTTCTATAGAAAATTTTGTCAAAGTTTTAGTTCTATAGATAATTTGATCAAAATTTTATTTCTATAGAAAATTTTGTCAAAATGTTATGTCTATAGAAAATTGTATCCAAATTTTATTTCTATAGAAAATTTTGTCAAAAATTTATTTATATAGAAAATTTGGCAGAAATTTTTTTTATATAGAATATTTGGCAGAAATTTTATTTCTATTGAAAATTTTAAAAATTTTATATCTATAAAAAATTTAGTAAAAATTTTATTTATATAACAAATTTTGTCAAATTTTTTATAGAAATATTTTTTTTTTATTTCTATAGAAAATTTTTCTAAAATTTTACTTCTATAGATGATTTGATTAAAATTTTATTTCTATAAAAAAATGTTGTCAAAAATTTATTTCTATAATACATTTTGTCAAAAATAAATAAATAAATAAATAAAAGTCAAAATTTTATTGCTATAAAAAAAATTATAGACCGTCGGACGGAACGGAAGTGTTTTTAAATAGCGGATTAACTCATCGTATAAAGTACCTATTACGAATTTCAAGTGTGGTGGAAAATTAAACCACCATGCAGCGAAATTAAAAGTCATCCACTGGGTTGCTAACTTCAGGGCCCAGTGGACGGGTATCGACTGGAGTTACAAATTTGGGCAATGACCAAGAGTAAGGCCCAATTAGTCGACCTGTAGACGGGTCGACAGGTGGCGACACTTTGACAAGTCGAACCTTTTCTAAGGTAACTACATCAAAAGGAGGTAATCCCTCACGAAAGAGATTCAAGGAACGCAGAAATGCTTTGTTTATCCTAAATAAATTAGGATCAGTCGACCAGTGTTGCCAGGTGATTTTTGATTCTTCCCCCCAAATCTTAAGAAAAAAACCCCTAAATTGGTCTAAGCTTTTTTCAAAAACCCCCAAAAAATTTCAGAGTATAAAAGTACAAAAAGTGGTCCCAAAATTACGTGAAAAAATCCTGTAGTGATACACTTTAAAAATTAAATTTAACACAAATATATATCCTGAAAGAAGAGTTCTTTCCTGAGAAACGAAATTTTAGAAAAACTAAGTTTTCTTTTGATGCTAAATTTTTTTTTCGTTTGAAGTAAATAAAAAATAAAATTTGCTATTTAAGAAAATACTTTAAAACAAAAGAGATTTTCGTTTGTTTAAAATTTCATCCCTGAGGAAATTATTTTTTTTATGGATGTAATAATACAATATGTATATCAATTTAAAAAGCGGGCTTACTCTTAAAAATCTTTCAGCTGCTAAGTTAAAATACGATTGTTTTTAATTTTGTCAAATATTAAAAATGCCTTTCATCAGAAGAGATAACGAAAATAATGCTATTGGATACTTGTTTGTATTTAGGATCTTCTTGTTGACTTTACGCATCTTTTTTCTCATAACTCATGCTAGAATTGTTCCGAATTTGCTTGAGAATTGCTCCACTTTATAAGGTCTGAAATAATGTTTTACCCCCAAAATCCCCCCAAATAAATTTTACCCCTAAAAATCCCCTTAAACGTGAAAAAACCCCTAAATTTGGGGAGAAAACCCCTAACCTGGCAACACTGCAGTCGACCCAAGCACGTTGTCGGCTAAGCAAAGCGATTCCTTAAAATGGGCTCAAGGAATTCTTGAGGCTTGAAAAAGGGAACGATCACCGGATGAGCTGCCATCCTCCAAAAGGGATCAACGATCGTTTCCCTCAGTTGCTAAAGACAGCCTTGTGATGGCTATCATAAATAAAGGAGCATTGGACGGTATGATTCCAAAGCAAAAATTGGGGGAAATTGAGAATGCTTTGTCTGGCGTCTATTCACAGGTGCTGGAAAAGTTTACCGGCCCAGATCCTCGACACCAAGAGGCTGGTTGTTATCAAGGACGATTTAAGCTAGTCGCATTTGAGGACCAGAGGTCTATAGAATGTTTTAAAGCTGCTCTGATACTAATTGGTGAAGTTTGGGAAGGAGCTGCTCTAGAGTTAGTCGAGAAGAAAGACATACCGGCTAGACCTAGAGCACATGCGTGGATACCTGCAAACCTTCCTGACCCTGAATATATTTAAAAAAGGCTGAAACGATGCAATCCAGATCTTCCAACAGCTGATTGGAAGGTTGGCCGTTTGGATGAAGTGGATGGACCAAGACGGCATTGAACACGTATGATATGGATTTCATTATATTCAAATGAAGGTATATAAAAACGATCAGCTAAAGGATTCAGATATGGACAATCCTCTGTTTGAATCAGAAGTAAGTGGATCCTCTTGCGAAGTCGAGGGAGATACCAAAGATGCAGACATGGATTTACTCCGTATGCGAGAGGAGGTTTCTACTGCCTCAAAACTCACCAAAGTTGAACCTATGGTTATTGCAAGAGTCACCGAGATCTCTGAAGAGGACATTCTTGATGACTCGATTGAAACGGCTGATGTGACGGTTGTTGAAAATCTCGATGGTCCGGATCCTCCAGATAAATCTTCACCATTGTAAGGCTGCATGTGCTGCCTTAAAAGTTCTCCTGATGAAAGGGGACATAGACATAGTTCTTATTCAAGAACCATATGTTTATAGAAACAAAATATGTGAATTAAGTACTCCGGGGTTCAAACTATTGCAGTATACTGGTAATGATGTAATTCGAGCCTGTATAATTGCTAAAAACGAGCATAACTTGTTTCTGCTTCCTTCAATGTGCAATGCAGACACTGTCGTTGCCAATTTAGAAATAGCCAAATGCAAATATTGGGTATCTTCGGTCTATATGGGACATGACAGGGAGATGCCTCCATGTGCCGTTAACACCTTAGTTGAGGAGTCATTGAAAACAAAGACAAAACTCATTATGATATGCGATGCAAATGCACATCATAGTATATGGGGAAGTGGTGATATTAATACGAGAGGAGATTCGCTAATAGAGTTTATTTTGCGTACTAATCTGGTAGTTTGCAACAATGGAGATACCCCAAACTTTGTCCCTAAAAACAGGCAAGAGGTTTTGGACATCACCTTGGCCTCGCAAGAACTGAATGAAATGATATCTGAGTGACAGGTTTTAAGTGAATACAGCTTCTCAGATCATCGCTACATCAGTTTCAAATTTGATGTTCATGTCACCAATACCATATTTCCGCCAAATGTTAGGAAGGCTGACTGGAATAGGTATAGGGAATCGTTCAATATGATGATACCGGAAATAACAGAGACAAATATGAGAAATGTGCAAGATATCGAACACGCAGTGGAGCGGATTACTAAGGCCTTCAACATCTCACTGAAAGCTGCATGCCCTAGAGGGAAGCCAAGGAAGAAAAATCGACCACCATGGTGGTCTACGGAATTAAGTAATATGAGGAAATCCTGCAGGAAGCTCTTTAACAAGGCAAAGTCCACTAGAGCCCCTGAGGATTGGGACGCTTACAAGAAGAATCTGAGAGGATACACGCGAGAACTGAGAAAGGTTCAGCATAACTCTTGGAATGATTACTGCAGCAGTATTGAAAATACGTCCGAGGCTTCCAGACAACGGAAGGTACTAGTATCCACTAACTCCGCTCCAGGTTTCATTAAAACATCGGAGGGCAATTGGACAACGTCCAGTGAGGAGACGCTGGAGGTACTATTGGACACACATTTCCTGGAAATCAGACGGTTGAACCATGTACTGGCGGTGCCACAGTTGCTCAGCCGTCGTTTCCTGTCGAGGAAATTGTATCGGAATCTAGAATAAAATGAGCGTTAAATAGCTTTGGATTATTCAAATCCCCCGGGCCTGATGGAATTACTCTGGCGGAGTTACAAGCAGTGACTGACAGAATTATCCCCTGGTTGTCGGCGATATATATAGGATGTATCAACTTAGCATATATCCCAGGAAAGTGGAGGAAACAAAAGTCGTTTTCATACCTAAAGCGACCGACCGACCAATCAGCTTATCCGACCAATCAGCTTATCCGACCAATCAGCTTATCCTCATTCCTACTTAAGACTCTGGAGAGGATGATAGACATGTATCTTAGAACTAGCGTGGATTAAAGTTTGCTCTCGAAACGACAGCATGCATACTCGAAGGGCAGGTCTACTGAGACCGCATTACATGAACTAGTCAGCTTTATTGAAAGCTCACTATCTATCAAAGAATACACAATCGTGGCGTTTCTAGACATCGAAGGGGCGTTCAATAATGTTCATCCGAGCTCGATATTAAATTGACTGACAACTCTGAATGTTGATCCATGTATACTTAGGCTATTAGACGAACTTCCAATGAAGAGACGTATTTCAGCCACACTAGGACAAGCAAACATACAGAGGCACTCCCCAAGGAGGAGTTCTATCACCTCTTCTTTGGAATGTTGCTATAAATAATCTTCTGGTTACCCTAGAAAAAGAAAGGATAAAAGTGGTGGCATACGCAGATGATGTGGCTCTAGCAGTCAGGGGAAAATTCCCATCCACAATCAGAAATATTATTCAGAGGGCCCTCCGGATAACTGAGAATAGGGCGAAAGACAATGGTCTTGGGGTAAATCCTGCAAAGTCAGAGCTAGTCATGTACTGCAAAGATCGCAAAACTCCCACGGTTAGGCCCATTTCCTTAGGGGGTATTGAAATTCCTTTGGCGAGTGTGCAAAATACCTTGGCGTTATTTTGGACAGGAAGCTGAACTTTAAGCTTAATATTGAAGAAAGGACGAGAAATGCAACAGTATCTTTGTACTCGTGCAAAAAGGCAATAGGAAAAAAGTGGGGACTAAAACAAAAAATTGTGCATTGGCTATACACGGCAGTGGTTAGACCTATAATGCTATATGGTGTTGTAGTCTGGTGGCCGGCACTTCACCAGCCGACAAGTTTAGACAAAGTTCAGCGAATGGCGTGCTTGTGTATCTCATGCGCTTTCAGCAAAACATGAACAAATTCCCTTAATGTCATGCTGCATCTATTGCCTTTAGACATTTTGGCCAACCATTCATCTGCATCAACGGTTGTGTGGTTGTGCGAGCTATCGCTGTGGTCGGAAAAAAGTTACGGTCTCAGTTCGGTCTTCAAAATAATGCCAGATGTGCCTAACGCAGTGGATTATATTTGGCGAGACCGCTTTTCGACAAAAAGTTTGAAACTCTAATTCCCAACAGTGAGGCGTGGTGCACACAAGCCCCGGGGAATAAACGATACATAGATTTCTACACTGATGGCTCCAAATTGGATGGACAAGTGGGTTTCGGAGTATATTCTAAAGATCTGGAACTTCGAATAGCGAAAAGATTACCTAATCACTGTAGTGTTTTTCAGACTGAAATATTAGCAATAAGAGAAGTGGCGAATTGGCTGAGAAGTAATGTTCCAAAAAAATTTTGGCATTAATACTCGTATATACTCAGACAGTCAACCTACAATAAAATCTTTGGACTCTGTGTTCCTTAACTCGAAAACGGTCATCGACTGCCACAAACCTCAAAATGAGATGGATGAGCAGTACAATATTCACCTAATATTGGTGCCTGGCCATAGGAACATACCGGGAAACTGCGAAGCGGATGAGTTGGCAAGGCTAGGGACTACCTTACATATTCCAGGGGAACTAGAATCTGTTGGTATGCCCCTGGCTACCTGTAAGCTCATACTGCGTGAGAAGGCTGTTATGATGGCAAATGTTCGATGGGAGAATTGCAAGGGTTGTAACGACACCAAGTCAATATGGCCCCATTTAAACTTAAACCGCATACTAGATATGCTTGTGTTCTCGAGACGTCAGATATCACTCCTGATATCTGCAACGGGTCGCTGCCTGATAGGAGATTTTGCAAAAACTATTGGCGCGAAGTATAATTACTATTGTATGAGCTGTCATGATGCGGAGGAAAAAGAATCAATTAAACACCTCTTGTGCGAGTGTCCTGCATTTTGTGTAAAGCGCAAGCAACTTTTAGGAGCATATAGCTTCAGATTACTGGCGGATCTGGAAAACGTTAACTTAAGCAGTCTGCTAATATTTTTGGAACAATCTGGTTGGTTCAACAAAGAAAAATAATCAAGAAGGTTCAGCGGTTAAAAATAGAAGTGCCCATATGTAATAGGTACTTTTAGTTAATGTGGTATCACAATGGACTGAATAGTCTAAGTGAGCCTGAATCTTAATCGGGCTGCCACTTTAACCTAACCAAACCTAATCTATGGGTTGTAAGGACATCAAGCAAATATGGCCCAATTTAAACTTGAACGGCACACTAGATATGCTAGTGTTCTCGAGACGTGAGATATCACTCCTGATATCTGTTATAACGGGTCGCTGCCTGATAGGCGATTGTATGAGCTGTCATGATGAGGAGGAAAAGGAATCAATTAAACACCTCTTGTGTGAGTGTCCTGCATTTTGTGTAAGGCGTAAGCAAATTTTAGGGGAATATAGCTTTAGATTACTGGCGGACCTGGAAAACGTCAACTTAAGCAGTCTGCTTAAATAATCGAGAAGGTTCAGCGGTTGAAACTAGAAGTGTCCATATGTAATAGGTACTTTTAGTTAATGTGGTATCACAATCGACTGAATAGTCTGAATCTTAATCGGGCTACCACTTTAACCTAACCTAACCATTGCTGTAAAAAATTTGTGTCAAAATTTTATTTCTATAGAAAATGTTGTGTTTGGGGAGAAAAAATATTTTTCTGACAAAAAAGTTCCAAAGGCTAAATTATACCCCTCAAACATGTTTGAGTTGGTCATATTCCTTCTAGCAACCTGAACTTAGTGGCTATACATCTCAGTCACACTGTATACCAATAGGCCTGATACTTTAGAGACTTACAAAGAATATTCCTTAGCTTTTGGGGTTTTCATAGGCTTTTACAAACTCATGCTGTTGGAGGGGAGTTTACACCAGCTTTAAGCACTCAAGCTCTTGTGTGAAAGAAAAAAAGCGAAACCAAATCACTAGGCGGAAAGGCCAAACGTGCTGGTTGCTCTTACGTGAACTGAAATGAAAATCATTTTTCAGTTTCACAAAAATGAATTCTCGTTTCCTGTTATTCGATGCGAAGTCATTGATAAAGTCTCTAGAGATAAATGAAATTGATATTCATACTTGGTGATAATTCAGAAGTAACTTTCGATTGTGGGCTTACTACATATGACCCTCTGCCTGTTATCTTAAAAGAAGCAAATATTGAATTTATAATTTGGAAATTTTTGCAATTGATGAAACTCGAATAGAATTAAAGTTTGACATTCCCATGTGTTTAACGATTTTTGGTCAAGGAGAAAACTATTGTATCCGAAAAATTTTTCTGTGCAGGTTTATTCCCTCTTAGTAATGCTGGTACATTGAAAAAAAAAATTGTCGTGAGAACAAAGATTTCTTGGTCTTAAAATACGAATGCGACGTTGGGTTAACATACGAACGATACCTGACGAACTTAAAAGGGAAAACATTGATCCAGAGGTCTTGGTGTTGTGACCCCACACTTGCCCACCCAACCATGACCCTAAACTCTCCATTACAGCCACATTTTCATTTTTTTGGGTCCCTTGATACCACACACACACAATTGTATTCACACCGGGAGATTAGTCTATATGGGGGTTATACCTAAACATGGACCAATGCACACCATAATCGCCACATCTATTCATGAACCTAAAATTCGTATAGGTTTCGAAATTCAAACAAATAAGATAAAAAATGCAGTGTGTAGGGGCCCAAGATATGAAATCAGGAGATCGGTCTATATGGAGGCTATACCAAAATATTGTACACGTACTTCTGGACTCAAAAACTCTTCTAGATTTTCAATTTGAGGTAAATCGGATAAAAATTGCGGTGTCGAGAAATACAATAAGTTAAATCGATCGGTATGACGGCCATACCAAAACATAGACCGATATATGTCAATTTCGGCACACCTCTTTATGGATCTAAAATGCCCCTATATTTCCAATTTCAGGGAAATCCGATATAGGTTAGGTGGCAGCCCGATGTATCAGGCTCACTTAGACTATTCAGTCCATTGTGATACCACATTAGTGAACTTCTCTCTTATCACTGAGTGCTGCCCGATTCCATGTTAAGCTCAATGACAAGGGACCTCCTTTTTATAACCGAGTCCGAACGGAGTTCCACATTGCAGTGAAACCTCAGAAACCCTCAGAAATGTCACCAGCATTACTGAGGTGGGATAATCCACCGCTGAAAAACTTTTTGGTGTTCGGTCGAAGCAGGAATCGAACCCACGACCTTGTGTATCCAAGAAGGGCATGCTAATCATTGCACTACGGTGGCTCCGATATAAATTACGGTGTCCGATATAAACTACGGTGTCTGTACACAAAAAAATATCACAAACAAATATTTACAATTAATAAGTTGATTGAAGCTGAAAACTTTTTCAATTAAAAATTTAATTGATACAATTAACTTTTTAATCGAACTCGGTAGGCTAGTCAGTTAAAAAAATTATTGATTTTTGTTTTTTAATTTGTATTAAAAATTTAATT
This sequence comes from Haematobia irritans, assembly GCF_050003625.1. Classification (NCBI taxonomy): domain Eukaryota; kingdom Metazoa; phylum Arthropoda; class Insecta; order Diptera; family Muscidae; genus Haematobia; species Haematobia irritans. The sequence continues at coordinate 98,601,739 of NC_134401.1, read as the reverse complement.
AAAACAATCAAATCTTTCATCAAACTAAAAACAGTAACGTCCATTTTGATGTAACTCCATTAGGCTTTAACTGCAAGTCAACAGAAAGTAAACTACATATATATTCTATCCGCTTAATTATTTTATTGCAAACAACATCAGTTCAATTTTTAATTGAATCAATTAAAAAAATTATTGAAATTTTCAAACCAAATCAATTAGTTTTTTAGTCAAATATTTCTTTACGTCCAATTAGAACTGTGATTGGTACTATCATTTTCGTGATTGATGACATTTCAATTACAAAATTAATTGTAATTGAAATGTCATCAATTACAAAACAGTTTTTCTGTGTAGGCTCAAGAAACTAAATCGAGGCTATATAAAAAACTGGACCGATATAGTCCTTAATATAATCTAATCTGCAGCCTAATTACAACAGATAGACAGACGGCCAAACGTACATGCTACACAGAATAAAAGTCAGCTGTAGAATTGATGTTAAAATTGTAAAAATGATGCTAAAATTAACATATATCTATTGCAAACAATTTATTTTAAGAAAATAAGAAAATTTTCCCATTTTAATTAATTTTTGTTTATTTCAAGTATGTGACAAATTTACAATTTTACGAACTAAATGCCAGTAATAGCTGACTCACACATAAATTCATTGCTAACTAAAGCATAAGAAGTCTCTCGTTAATTTAATTAATCTCAAAATTTGGAATACTTTAGTACAATTTTCACACGAGATAGTTAATTTTCACTACAACAATGTTTATTTTTTTTTTCTGTGCATTTCCTCTTAGAAATTCTCCCTCATGATTATCCAAAGACAATATTCTAATATTTAGGTTTTCTGGAATGAAAATTCTTCTTCTTATAGTCTACACAATATTCGAAATGAATTGTGTCTGTAACCAACCAAGCAAGTTTGGAACACCTTTCAAATCGTAGAACTGGTAAAACTTTTGATTTGAAAATTCATTGAATTTAAAGCTTTTCATTAGGCTGAGTTCTCTCAAAGGTTTGTGTCTTAACTAATTAACTACTAGCTATGTTTGCTAAATTCAAAAGAAAACTAACGTAACGTACCGTCTTAATTCAAAGCATTTTCAAACGTTATTACCTTCCAGGGTCATTAATTTGAATTGAGACTAAACATATGGGAAACAATAGTTTAGTAGATGGCGTTAAATTTTATTTCTATAGAAAATTTTGTCAAAATTTTATTTCTATAGAAAATTTTGTCAAAATTTTATTTCTATAGAAAATTTTTTCAAAATTTTATTCCCATAGAATTTTTTTTTAAATTTTATTTCTACCGAAAACTTTGTTGAAATTTCTATAGAAAAAAATTTTGTCAAATTTTTTTTTCTATAAAAAATTTTATATCTATAGAAAATTTTGTCACAATTTTATTTCCATAAAACGTTTATTTCTATAGAACATTTTATCAAAATTTTACTTCTATAGAAAATGTTGTCAAAATTGTATGTCTATAGAAAAGTTTGTCAAAATTTTATTTTATAGAAAATTTTGTCAAAATTTTATTTCTATAGAACATTTAGTCAAAATGTTATTTCTATAGAAAATTTTGTCAAAATGTTATGTCTATAGAATATTTTGTCAAAAATTTTATTTCTATAGAAAATTTTGTCAAAATGTTATGTCTATAGAATATTTTGTCAAAAATTTTATTTCTATAGAAAATTTTGTTACAATTTTATTACTATAGAAAATTTTGTCAAAATTTTATTTTTATGTAAAATTATTTCTATCGAAAATTTTGCCAAAATTTTATTTCTATAAAAAATTTTTTCAAAATTTTATTTCTATAAAAAAATTTGTCAAAATTTTATTTCTATAGAAAATTTTGTCAAAATTTTATTCCCATAGAATTTTTTTAAATGTTATTTCTACCGAAAACTTTGTTGAGATTTCTATAGAAAATTTTGTCAAATTTTCTTTTCTATAAAAAATTTTATATCTATAGAAAATTTTGTAACAATTTTATTTCCACAAAAAGTTTATTTCTATAGAACATTTTATCAAAATTTTATTTTAATACGAAATGTTGTCAAAATTGTATGCCTATGGAAAAGTTTGTAAAAATTTTATTTTATAGAAAATTTTGTCAAAATTTTATTTCTATAGAACATTTAGTCAAAATGTTTTTTCTATAGAACATTTAGTCAAAATGTTTTTTCTATAGAACATTTAGTCAAAATGTTATTTCTATAGAAAATTTTGTCAAAATGTTATGTCTATAGAATATTTTGTCAAAAATTTTCATGTCCTTAGAAAATTTTGTTACAATTTTATTACTACAGAAAATTTTGTCAAAATTTTATTTTTATAGAAAATTTTGTCAAAATTTTATTTCTATAGACAATTTTGTCAAAATTTTATTTCTATAGAAAATTTTGTCAAAATTTTATTCCCATAGAATTTATTTTTTAATTTTATTTCTACCGAAAACTTTGTTGAAATTTCTATAGAAAATTTTGTCAATTTTTTTTCTATAAAAAATTTTATATCTATAGAAAATTTTGTCACAATTTTTTTTTATAAAAAGTTTATTATTTCTATAGCACATTTTATCAAAATTTTATGTCTATAGAAAAGTTTGTCAAAATTTTATTTCTTTAGAACATTTAGTCAAAATGTTATTTTGTCAAAATGTTATGTCTATAGAATATTTTATCAAACATTTTATTTCTGTACAAAATTTTGTCAAAAATGTTCATTTCCTTAGAAAATTTTGTTACAATTTTATTACTACAAAAAATTTTGCCAAGAATTTTCATTTCCTTAGAAAATTTTGTTACAATTTTATTACTACAGAAAATTTTGTCAAAATTTTATTTCTATAGAAAATTTTGTCAACATTTTATTTCTATAGAAAATTTTGTCAAAATTTTAGATCTATAGAAAATTTTGTCAAAATTTTATTCCCAAAGATTTTTTTTATTTTATTTCTACCGAAAACTTTGTTGAAATTTCTATAGAAAATTTTGTCAATTTTTTTTTCTATAAAAAATTGTATATCTATAGAAAATTTTGTCACAATCAACTTTTTCAAAAATTTTATTTCTATCGCAAATTTTGTCAAAAATGTTCATTTCCTTAGAAAATTTTGTTATAATTTTATTACTACAGAAAATTTTGTCAAAAAATTTTATTTCTATAGAAAATTTTGTCAAAATTTTATTTCTATAGAAAATTTTGTCAAAATTTTATTTCTATAGACAATTTTGTCAAAATTTTATTTCTGCAGAAAATTTTGTCAAAATTTTATTTCAGCAGAAAATTTTGTCAAAATTGTATTTCTATGGAAAATTTTGTCAAAATTTTATTTCTATAGAAAATTTTGTCAAAAATGTTAATTTCCTTAGTAAATTTTGTTATAATTTTATTACTACAGAAAATTTTGTCAAAAAATTTTATTTCTATAGAAAATTTTGTCAAAATTTTATTTCTATAGAAAATTTTGTCAAAATTTTATTTCTATAGACAATTTTGTCAAAATTTTATTTCTGCAAAAAATGTTGTCAAAATTTTATTTCAGCAGAAAATTTTGTCAAAATTGTATTTCTATAGAAAATTTTGTCAAAATTTTATTTCTATAGAAAATTTTTTCAAAATTTTATTCACATAGGCTTTTTTTTTTTAATTTTATTTCTACCGAAAACTTTGTTGAAATTTCTATAGAACATTTTATCAATTTTTTTTCTATAAAAAATTTTATATCTATAGAAAATTTTGTCACAATCAAATTTTTCAAAAATTTTATTTCTATGGAAAATTTTGTCAAAAATGTTCATTTCCTTAGAAAATTTTGTTATAATTTTATTACTACAGAAAATTTGGTCAAAATTTTATTTCTATGGAAAATTTGTCAAAATTCTATTTCTGCAGAAAACTTTGTCAAAATTTTATTTCCATAGAAAGTTTATTTCTATACAACATTGTATCAAAATTTTATTTCTATAGAAATTTTTGTCAAAATTTTATTTCTACAGAACATTGTGTCAAAATGTTATGTCTATAAAATATTTTGTCAAAAATTTTATTTCTATTGAAAATTTTGTCAAGAATTTTCATTTCCTTAGAAAATTTTGTTACAATTTTATTACTACAGATAATTTTTTCAAAATTTAATTTCTATAGAAAATTTTGTCAAAATTTTATTTCTATAGAAAATTTTGTCAAAATTTTATTTCTATAGAAAATTTTGTCAAAATTTTATTTCTATAGAAAATTTTGTCAAAATTTTATTTATAAAAAAAATTTGTCAAAATTTTATTTCTACCGAAAATTTTTAGATGACCAAAAAATTAGCCATAATAGTTTTATTTAGTGATCGATCTTACTAAAAATTGGCAGAATATATTCTTCTATCTATACCTGAAAAAAATCATTCAAATTGGATTTTATATAGATATAGCTTTCATATACATGTATAGCCCGATTTTCCCAAATTTTGCCATATAACCCTTATTTATTAACCAATTTTACTCAAATTTCAAATTCAGATGTATAAATCGATCTTGTTCAGATTTAGATTTAGCTATCACATAAATATATTGCCCGAATTTCACAAATTTGGCTATATTACTCACACTATTTGAGCTATTTTCTCTTTTTATACCCTAAACCACATAGTGGTCAGGGTATAATAAGTTTGATCGGCCAAAAAATGTACCTACCAGAAATATTGATTTTAGACCCCATAAAATATATACCGATCGACTCAGAATCACCTCCTGAGTCGATCTAGCGCTTGGTGTCCGTCCGTCTGTCCATGTATTTGTTGTTCACAGGATTCCGGTCGCAGTTATTAACCGATTTTGATGAAATTTGGTACAGGGAGTTTTTTGGGCACAAGGACGAACGCTATTGAATTTGGAAGAAATCGGATCAAATTTAGATATAGCTCCCATATATATGTATCGCCCGATTTCGACAAATGGGGTCACGTTGCGCATTTTTTCAAACGGATGGTCACAAAATTTGGCAAAAGGTAATCTTTTCAATCGCCCTTCAAGTCTGCAAAATTTCATCCAAATCGGTTCAGATTTAGATATAGCTCTCATATATATGTATCGCCCGATTTTCCCAAATTTGGCCACAAAACCTTTATTTATCAACCGATCTTACTCAAAGTTGGCTAAATATAATTTTCTATAGCACTAACTATATGTGCAAAAGTCATCGAAATCGGTTCAGATTTAGCTATAGCTCCCATATATATGTACCGCCCGATTTTTCTAAATTTGGCCATAAAACCCTTATTTATCAACCGATCTTACCCAAATTTGGCTAAATGTAGTCTTCTATAGCACTAACTATATGTGAAAAAAATCATCGAAATCGGTTCAGATTTAGATATAGCTCCCATATATATGTATAGCCCATTTTCCAAAATTTGGCCATAGAACCCTTATTTATTAACCAATCTTACTAAAAGTTGGCTAGATCCAGTCCTCTATAGTACTAACGGTATGTGCAAAATTTCATCGAAATCGGTTCAGATGTAGATATAGCTCCCATATATGTATCGCCCGATTTTGAAAAATTTGCCCCTAATAACCTTAGGTTTGACCATACAGGCCTCATTCCTTAACTGATCTTATTCAAATTGTGCACAAGCTAACCTTTTGTGGTATTAATCAAACCCGCAAAATATTATCCAAATTGGTTCAGATTTACATATAGCTTCCATATATATGCATCGCTCTATTTTCCTAAATTTGGCCATAGTACTCTTATTTATTAACCAATGTTACTCAAATTTCAAATTTTGATGTACTAGCCGATCGTACTTGTAGCTCTTACATAAGAATATTACTCGATTTTTACAAATTTGTATTTATTACCCACACTAATTTAACGATTTTCTCTTTTTTAATAATGGGCTCAATATTACTGGCATACTAACTCCGTGGTGCAATATCAACACTGCCAGTGTTGCTAGAAGTAGGGGAAATCAAAATGGTCAAAATTGTATTTCTATAGAAATTTTTTTCAAAATATTATTTCTATAAAAAATTTTCTCAAAATTTTATTTCTGTGGAATTTTTTCTCAAAATTTTATTTCTATAGAATTTATTGTCTAAATTTTACTTCTATAGAAAAATTTCTCACAAAAATTTCTTTATAGAAACTTTTTCCAAAATTTTATTTTTATAGAGATTTAACAAAAAAGATTACTAATTTGGGTAGTATTCTACCAACTGTGGACACCGTGGTGGTAATACAAATTTATATTCTAAGTTATATACGTTGCATATTCATGTTTTAAGATAATAAAGTACTTAGAACCTTTTTTGTTTTGTAAATTTTTTTAATAGTAGGGAAAATTGTTTGGGAATGTATGGGAAAGTAGGGAACTTCTTTTGTTCTTGTAGGGTAAACTGAACATTTTCCCTGGCAACATTGACTATGAGCTATAGTCGGATTGACACAAAGCACCCATAGACATGTACCCCTTAATTTTCTTAAATATGTAACTGCGGTTTATCTCCCAGACCTATATGTTACCCCACAAATGCTTATGATTACTAATTCTGTAATGGTGGTTTAGGGTATGATATAGTCGGCCCCGCCCGACTTTCTATTTTACTTGTTTAATAATGGACTTAATTTTAGTGGTGTACTATCACTGTAGGTGTAAAATAAAATTTACACTGGAAAAAATCTGTAGTTAAACTATCGATAAATTTTACTTATTTTTATTGCAAACAAATTATTTGTTTGTAGTTAATTATTATTTTTATTTTCGAAACTTTCCATAGACCAAAGAAATTTTCCTTTTTTAAAGTATGCATCAAACATTTTATGAAATAAATGGCCGTACACATAAATTCAATATTAACTATAGTATACTTTGGTTAATATTGAACTTATGTGCACGGTCATTGAAATTTATACCCACGTTTAGTTCATAAAATGTTTGAGACATACTTAATGTTGGGACATACTTCTATAGAAGAAAATTTTCATAAGATTCCCAGAGTTGCTAAGAATGAACTACTGTATGGTTAAAATGGTCAAGATTTGTCGCCAATGATTTTTTTCTTTACTTTTAGTTCGTTTTTTCTTCTATGGGAGGATGTAATTTCGTGTAATTTCGTGCAGTTAAAAAGTACACAAGGGCATTAAATCTTCGTTGTTTTAACAACGCTTTGTGAAAACCTCAAAATGTAGAGTACAATTTAGTTCAATTTTCGTACGAGGCTGTTCATTCTTCCTTTAGGACAGTTTATTTTTAACGTGGATGTAGCTCCCATTTGTACAAATATTTGTATCACGAGATTTTTGCATGAATAACTTTGTATAACTGAACATTGGAAGTCTGTTTTTTTATTATTATTTTTAAAACAATTTTTAATTCGAAAATTAGAAAAGATATTAAATTCTAGTTTTCTCTAACATATGAAAATTCATCACAACTATAAACGTTGAGCAAATGTTTTCATAGCTCTGTGTGGTAAGGCTGGTTTAAATATGGGATTACCACTCTCATCTTTGTAGTCCTCAAATACCACTGTGTTCAGACACTCCAAGCCGAGGCGTTCACAAACACGAGTACAATAATAACTACTGCAGTCCATCGATAATACTTTATAATTCCACTCTTTAGCCAAACGCATTAATTCCCGAGTCATTTGGGCAGCAATACCGCGACCACCATGACTGGAGGCCACCGATGCAATATAGAGATATAGAATTTCATCCACCCCATAACGGTCAAAAATTCCAGCATCACGATTTATTTCACCCAACAATTGCATGATTTGACCATATTTATTGGTCTTACCCAATTGCTGGGCATTCTCAAAGTACTCGTCAATGGAAGATCTATTCTTGGGCATTGCTACAAAAACTCCTACCAATGTGTCTCCCTCCAAAGCCATTAGACTGCATCCATAGATTTCAATACATTTGCGAATTTTTTCTTTATCTTCAGCTGAGGGTTCCTTCACAGGAGGACAACTACTCAGGGGGGCATTGCGTAAAAAGTTTTCCATAAGAAATTCCTCAACTCTATCGAGATCTTTGGGTTTAATAACTTTTATTTCAATATTGTTATCCATTGCTAGATTATCCGATTTTTTCTTGGCGAGAGGAACTTTCTACAATGAACGTTTATGGTACACTATTTGAATTGTTAAAATGATTACATATCGGCTGATCGTTGTGCATTTATTGAGGTGGGTTTATTTTTGCAAACGACAAATTATTCCACCATATTGTAGATTCTTCTAATCAGTTTTTCTCTTTGACTATGGCCATCGATTAGATACTAATCTTAAATAGAAAATTTTTAAAAAGCTGAAGAAATAGCGCTAAACTATTTTACCACATTTTAATCTTTTATGTTATCTGTTAAAAATTTCAAACGACCCACTCTAACATATACATCTATATACTTGAATGTGTTTCAATTGAGAGTCTTGATAAACATTAAGGTAGAGAAGAGCGCGAGAGTATAAATTGACTACGCTCACTGCTAAACACCAAAGATGGAAAATTCATTATTATTGTACTTTCGGTAGTACTTTTTTAATCTGCGAGTGACTTAGTACCTTTTGGTGTATTCAGTTGTATAACAATGACAATTTTAATTGTACCATAATTCTGACAAAATAGTATGTATTTTACATTTGAATCTTTTAATTTATGTTATCTGTTAAAAAAAACAAATTTTTGGTGAACCACTCTAATATATACAGCCAGCAAAAAAATTGGAAGTTATTCCACAAACATTTCTTTTAAAGCGCATCCCGGAACCTCCCATCAGTTTTTTTTCCACTTCCGATGCAGTCCTTTTGGACAAATCCACAAACATTTCTTTTAAAGCGCATGCCGTGGTCCCCTATCGATTTTTTTCACTTCCGATGCAGTCCTTAAGGACGAGTGTTATAAATTACGGAATTAGACCGTTTTAAGTGAAAATTTAAGTTTTGGACAATAAAATTTCGCAAAAAAGATGAGAAAATCATCAAAAAAGTAAAAAATAATAAAAACAAGTATATACGGCCGTAAGTTTGGCCAGGCCGAATCTTATGTACCCTCCACCATGGATTGCGTAGAAACTTCTACAAAAGATTGTCATCCATAATCGAGTTACTTGGGTTGTGGAAATACTTTCCGATGGCAATGTATAATAAAACTACTTAACATCGTCTTCGGTTTATCTGAGGGCTATATATAACTACAGACCGATATGGACCTTATTAGGCATGGTTGTTAAAGGCCATATACTAGCACAATGTACCAAATTTCAACATAATCGGATGAAATTTGCTCCTCAAGAGGCTCCAAAACCAAATTTGGGGATCGGTTTATATGGGAGCTATATATGATTATGGACCGATATGGACCAATTTTGGCATGGTTGTTGGAGACCATATACCAACACCATGTACCAAATTTCAACCGGATCGGATGAATTTTGCTCCTCCAAGAGGCTACAGAGTTCAAATCTGGGGATCGGTTTATATGGGGCTATATATAACTATGAACCGATATGAACCAATTTTTGCATGGTTGTTAGAGACTATATACTAACACCACGTACCACATTTCAACTTAATCGGATGAAATTTGCTCCTCAAGAGGCTCCAAAACCAAATTTGGGGATCGGTTTATATGGGAGCTATATATGATTATGGACCGATATGGACCAATTTTGGCATGGTTGTTGGAGACCATATACCAACACCATGTACCAAATTTCAACCGGATCGGATGAATTTTGCTCCTCCAAGAGACTACAGAGTTCAAATCTGGGGATGGGTTTATATGAGGGCTATATATAATTATGGACCGATGTGGACCAATTTTTGCATGGGTGTTAGATACCATATACCAACACCATGTACCAAATTTCAGCCGAATCGGATGGAATTTGCTACTCTTTGAGGCTCCGAAAGCCAAATCTTGGGATCGGTTTATATGGGGGCTATATATAATTACGGACCGATGTGGACCAATTTTGCATGGTTGTTAGAGACCATATACTAATACCATGTACCAAATTTCAACCGGATCGGATGAATTTTGCTCCTCCAAGAGGCTACAGAGTTCAAATCTGGGGATCGGTTTATATGGGGGCTATATAGAATTATGGACCGATGAGGACCAATCTGGGGATCGGTTTATATGGGGGCTATATATAATTACGGACCGATATGAACCAATTTTTGCATGGTTGTTAGATACTATATACTAACACCACGTACCAAATTTCAACCGGATTGGATGAAATTTTCTTCTCTAAGAGGCTCCGCAAGCAAATTCTGGGGGTTGGTTTATGTTATATGGGGACTATATATAATTTTGGACCGATGTGGACCAATTTTTGCATGGATGTTAGATACCATGAACCAAATTTCAGCCGAATCGGATGGAATTTGCTTCTCTTTGAGGCTCCGAAAGCCAAATCTTGCGATCGGTTTATATGGGGGCTATATATAATTATGGACCGATGTGTACCAATTTTTGCATGTACCAAATGTACCAAATTTCAACCGGATCGGATGAAATTTGCTTCTCTTAGAGGCTCCGAAATCTAAATCGGGGGATCGGTTTATATGGGGGCTATATATAATTATGGACCGATGTAGACCAATTTTTGCATGGTTGTTAGAGACCATGTACAAACACCATGTACCAAATTTCATACGGATCGGATGAAATTTGCTTCTCTTAGAGGTCTGCAAGCCAAATTTGGGGGTCCGTTTATATGGGGGCTATACGTAAAAGTGGACCGATATGGCCCATTTGCAATACCATCCGACCTACATCAATAACAACTACTTGTGCCAAGTTTCAAGTCGATAGCTTGTTTCGTTCGGAAGTTAGCGTGATTTCAACAGACGGACGGACGGACATGCTCAGATCGACTCAGAATTTCACCACGACCCAGAATATATATACTTTATGGGGTCTTAGAGCAATATTTCGATGTGTTACAAACGGAATGACAAAGTTAATATACCCCCATCCTATGGTGGAGGGTATAAAAAAAAACTTTAATGTCAATTTTTCGAAATTTAGCAAAAAGTTAAAATGTCGTTTTTTATTGCGTTTGCAATCCCCAACTGTACTGAATTTTAGCTAAGGTAAGGCACATTGCATTCGCCTAGACTTCAAGCTTTATTGATTACTTGCTACAATTTAATTTTATTTAATTGCTATTGACGTGGAATTTAAATTCTCATTAGTATGTTAGTCAGTAGGCTTTAAGCTTCATAAGGGAAATCAAGTTTAATTGTCAACGATACAAAAATTCCAATGGCTCATAAAAATCTGAAATCTCGTGTAATACTCCCAGAGGATCAGCATCGTATAGTACAGTTCTACTTGGATAACTTCTATTGCTATGAACCTGTATTTAGTTCTGAGCCAAGAATGGTTCCAGGACCTAGGGATTTAGCAGATATTGGTACATGTATTCGAGGTGGCACAAGTATTATGTGCTATGTGGACAACAACGGTGGAGGTGAAGATGAAGAGGAAATTGTTGGAGCATTCTTGTGCACAACCAAAACACGGTCATATGTTACCGGATTATTTGAAGCAGCTGCTGCAGAGGGCAATACCAAATACGGTCACTATTTACGACTGCTTGGAACTCTACATCGTGAAGCTGCAATTTGCCAGAGATATAGCGTGGATGAGATATTTTTTACATTTATGGCTGCCGTAGCACCAAAGTGGCGTAATAAAAATGTCCTAAAACTTTTGGGTGATGAGACCATAAATTTGGCCACTAAATTGGGCTATAAGGTTTACACGGCAGATTGTACGAGTGAGTTTTCGGCACGTGTTGCAGAACTTCTAGGCATGGATCGTTTAATTGTCCTAAAGTATGAGGATTTTTGTGACGCCAATAGGAGGCCATATTTTGTGGTACCTTTACCCCATTTGACAGCCAAAACCTATGCCTTAAGATTGCCATACGAGAGGAGAGTATTTAATGGAAGTAAACTTTAAAATTTTTCAATTCGTTAATAGGGAAGTATACCCAGCACCTACAAAAGTTTTGAAATTGAGATGTGTCAGGGTAGATGACACGAAGTATTATCATGGTGTTTGTTTGTGTAAAATAATTTTTAATGAATCAAATGACAAAAAATGTAAAAAAGTACTCAATTTAGATGAGTACAAAATAATATAGGGTAACTGATACGAAGTGTTACAAATTCAAAAGACTATATCAGTTTTTGTGTGAAAATATATTTTTTTTGTTTCAAATGACTTGTGATCAATTTTTGTATTGACTGCAAATATTTTGGTCCATTACCGTGGTATTTTTATTGCATTAGTTTGGTGTCCTTACTTGACCCGAATATAAAAGTTCCTTAAATTATCATTGGGCCATTATTGGTTTATGTTACTCTTGGTTTTGATGACGGTGCCGAGCAATGTCACTTTAGTGACAAATTTGCCACTTTGTTCATACGATGCTATTTTTCCTGTTTTTTTTTTTTTTGCCACTAACACCTCTTTCTTATTGTGCTATCAACACTCAACAAAAAAGTGAACCTTTTATATTTCACTAAAGCGGACTTAAATATATTTTAGTTCATCGAATTAACAGGTTGGCTGTTAAGTCCCCGGTCTGACACATAGATGGCGTCGCTAGTACACCCAGAAAAAAGTGTCTTCGAAACTAAAGGAAAAAATGTTCATCAATTTAGTTTAGCCATTTTATTTCCACTCAGTTAATATTTTGTGTGAAATAATAAAATTTACTTGTTTCAGTAAAAAAATCCTAAACTGAAAGCAGTTAGGAATAGTTCATAAACTAGAATAAGGCATGGAATTTTACTAATACTGTTTTCTTCGCTGGGTATAAGAATTTACTACTGAACAAGAAAATTTTATTCACTGATAACAAAGCATTCGTAAAAATAAACAAAAACCGAACTAAAACCAAGTTTCCTCAAATTTAGTAAGATTTCTTATAAAATGATAATTCTGACTTCCTTTATTACAGAAAGCTTATCATACATAAGAATAACACTTGGCATAGAAAAATATTTTAGTTCATTCGTACTAAGAAGTATTCAATCCTTTCAAAACTTAAAGAAACACACTTGTTAGAATTTAGGAAAATTTCCTACATTTCCTTTATCTACCTGTAATCGATACCTGTCTTTGATGTAATCGATATGTTTGCGCGTGGGTTGTTTTTTTAGTTGGAATCGCGTTGTTATGGTATACGGAGAGATTGTTAAAAAATAATATAGTAAAATAATATTATAAAAAAACAAATAAAATATATAAAATATTTGTTATTTTAAATTAGTGAGAAAAATGTTCGTTTTTTGAAAATTGGTTTATAAAAAAGAAAACACCAGCAGAATAACAACCCCGTCATTCAACTTCATTTTGGAATCTTCAATTATCAGGTAATATTCAGTGACGCTAACCTTTTGTGAAAAAATTGGTTTTGGATTTTTTTGTTTATATTTGTAGGTATTGAAATTGTAGAAGGTGGACAAAATTGCTAGGCAGCAAATTATTCAAAGTGAAAGGTACTACAAGAAGAAAAAATGTGTTTTAATATTTCAAGGCCAGTCGATGCTGTTGATTCTAAATAAATATATTTAATATATTAATAAAACATGTCTTTTATTGAAGAAAAAATTGCTTATATAAATACATAAAATTGTATTTAAAAACGAAGGTAAGCAGATCTAACTTTGAAGTAAAAGGTTTACCACAAATATGTAAGATTTGTCCAAATGAATGAAAAAAGTTCAATAAAATCATTCCATATATGAATTCAATTCAGTTAAATTTTTTCATTCTGTAGTATAGTGGTACATAAATATAGGAAAATGTTAACTAATATACGGAATGCATTCTACCTAATTTCTACGAAAATCACATCATTCAAACAAATAAAAATGTCTTTGGCGCTATACGAAGTTCAACTTTCTTCACAATGAGTTCATTTTAACTTAAAGAAGGGGTCACTTTTTTCTGGGTGTATTAAATGCATATTATTTTTATATACTACCAACCTTCAAATGATTCATGTCAAAATTTGACGTCTGTAAGTCAATTAGTTTGTGAGATAGAGCGTCTTTTGTGAAGCAACTTTTGTTATTGTAAAAAAAATTGAAAAAAAGGAATTTCGTGTTTTGATAAAATACTGTTTTCTGAAGGGGAAAAATACGGTGGAAGCAAAAACTTGGCTTGATAATGAGTTTCCGGACTCTGCCCCAGGGAAATCAACAATAATTGATTGGTATGCAAAATTCAAGCGAGGTGAAATGAGCACGGAGGACGGTGAACGCAGTGGACGCCCGAAATAGGTGGTTACCGACGAAAACATCAAAAAATCCACAAAATGATTTTGAATGACCGTAAAATGAAGTTGATCGAGATAGCAGAGGCCTTAAAGATATCAAAGGAACGTGTTGGTCATATCATTAATCAATATTTGGATATGCGGAAGCTCTGTGCAAAATGGGTGCCGCGCGAGCTCACATTTGACCAAAAACAATAACGTGTTGATGATTCTGAGCGGTGTTTGCAGCTGTTAACTCGTAATACACCCGAGTTTTTCCGTCGATATGTGACAATGGATGAAACATGGCTCCATCACTACACTCCTGAGTCCAAGCGACAGTCGGCTGAGTGGACAGCGACCGGTGAACCATCTCCGAAGCGTGGAAAGACTCAAAATTCCGCTGGCAAAGTAATGGCCTCTGTTTTTTGGGATGCGCATGGAATCATTTTTATCGATTATCTTGAGAAGGGAAAAACCATCAACAGTGACTATTATATGGCGTTATTGGAGTGTTTGAAGGTCGAAATCGCGGCAAAACGGTCCCATATGAAGAAGAAACAAGTGTTGTTCCACCAAGACAACGCACCGTGCCACAAGTCATTGAGAACGATGGCAAAAATTCATGAATTGGGCTTCGAATTGCTTCCCCACCCACCGTGTTTTCCAGATCTGGCCCCCAGCGACTTTTTCTTGTTCTCAGACCTCAAAAGGATGCTTGCAGGGAAAAAATTTGGCTGCAATGAAGAGGTGATCGCCGAAACTGAGGCCTATTTTGAGGCAAAACCGAAGGAGTACTACCAAAATGGTATCAAAAAAGTGGAAGGTCGTTATAATCGTTGTATCGCTCTTGAAAGGAACTATGTTGAATAATAAAAACGAATTTTGACAATAAATGTGGGGACTTATCAGCCAACCTGTTACCACATCCGTTTGGTAGATTTTGCAAAGAGATACTTCTTCATAAATTTTCTATTGAAATAATCTTTTGACAAAATTTTCTAAAGAAATAAAATTTTGTCTAAATTTTCTATAGCAATAAAATTTTGACAAAATTTTCTATAATAATTAAATTTTTTATATAGAAATAAAATTTTGACAAAATTTCCATTAGAATAAAAATTGGACAAAATGTTCTATGGAAATAAAATTTTGACAAAATTTTCTATAGAAATAAAATTTTGACAAAATTTTCTATAGAAATAAAATGTTGACAAAATTTTGTATAGAAATAAATTGTTGACAAAAATTTCTATAAGGATAAAATTTTTCATATAGAAATAAAATTTTGACAAAATTTTCATTAGAATAAAAATTAGACAAAATTTTCTATGGAAATAAAATATTGACAAAATTTTCTATTGGAATAACATTTTGACAAAATTTTCTATAGAAATACAATTTTGACAAAAGTTTCTATAGAAATAAAATGTTGATAAAATTTTCTATATAAATAAAGTTTTGACAAAATTTCCTATAAAATTAAAATTTTGACAAAATTTCCTATAGAAATTAAGTTTTGCAAAATTATTTTTTTTTAGAAAAACTAAAAAAATGTCCAAATCCGTCTAGATTTAAATATACGTATTAGAGGTGTGCGCGTGAGTGAAATTTCATTCACACTCACGCACATTCACGAAGCAAAATATTTGTTCACGCACGTTCACGCACGATATTTTTGGTAGACACTCACACTCACGCACGTTCACGAAATGTAAACCGGTACTCACGCACGCTCACCCCCGACCTATTTTTGAAGACTCACGCACGATTCTCGACAATTAACGTGACTCACGACAAATTAACGTGACTCACGACAAATTCAAGAGACTCATGGCATTTTCCAAGCGGGAAAGAGGAAAGGTAACAAAATTAATAAATAGGAGATAGTTTGACAGCTAAATAGAATTCAGTTATCGGATCAGAAAGAATTAAATCTTGATTTTTTTCGTGAGCGTGATTTTGCAGAAATTTTATTCACGCACATTCACGAACCGATTTTATTTCTCACGCACGACATATTATTTTTAGTCCCATTCACGCACGAAAGTTTCTTCAGATTTTGTTCACGAGTCAGGTGATTCACACGTGAATCACGCGTGTCACGACAGTTTCGTGTCACGCGCACACCTCTTATATGTATACTTTTACAATAACCTTGAAAATTGATACTATGTAATAGATTTTTAGTGCTTATTCGTCAACATCATTTATCATCCCTGCACACAGAAAACAGTTTGGTTGAAATTCCATTATAGCTGCAAAATCTTCGTTCTTATAACACATTTTCAATTGAGTCCCTAAATATTCGGTATTTGCAATAAGTATACTTTTCCTTAGAAAGAATGAAAGTGCTTTGTACGGTAAGATAGTTCCGAGTCAAAGTATATGGTTGTGTCAACCAACACTATTGGTCTACAATAAATCATTTCCCCAATGATTATCACAACTGGCAGGAAGCAGTTATTTAAAACCAATATTCGGTAATGAGCACCGACTATTGATGATGGAAATAGAATTTATAAGAAATTTTCAACATTCGGTTATGAAGCCCGAATATTATTTGAAAATCTATCAAATGTCAAAAGTATTCACCAGTTAAATTGAACATTTTATTTTAATTTTGAAGAACAGGATATATTTGTTAGGAAATAAGGAAATTGAATTGAAAACAAATACAAATGGTAAGACAGTTTGAGCAAACAATTTTTCTTAATATTGTCATTCAATATATCTTTATTTTACTAGTTCCGGGGAATGTGCCAAAACTCATACGTAATAAATAAGGAATACAACATTGTGCACCATCAAAGAAAAGGAACAAAAGTTTTACAATAATTCTACGAGTATACGTAAATGCTTCCGCATCGAAACCTCGCAAAATTATATACATACACTGTTAGAAAAATATGTTTTTCATATGTTCCGATATAAACAAAATGTGTTTCGGGCACGATTTTAAACCACAATATATTTCAGTGCGAACATGTAATTTTCCTAAACTAACACTAAATGTTTGGGACATCTATGTTAATATGTTAGAATATATTATGTTTGGGGCATGAATGTTTCATAAAAATCATATGTGTGAATACAAACATATATAAATTTACAAATTTCAACTAAACATACATATGTTGTGATATTTTATTCAAAGCGACAGAGAGAGTATAGAGAGAAATAGAGATGGAAACCGGGAGAGTTGACGAAAGATATCAATATAACACAGCAAAAGAGTCAAAAGAGAACAATTTCTGTGAAACCGCTTGTATGTTGTTTCGGAAAACTGTTTTATGATAAGGCCAAAAATTTGATATGTTTAAGTCTAAATATTATTTAATTTGAATAAAGAGAATATACATTCTGAACCAAGAGAATAGACATTTGAAAAACAAACAGCTTATGTTTTCGCCTTGAGAGCAGCATTTTATGTATGTGTGGACATGTGTTTTGTTTATCATTTTGGCATTATTTTTTTCTTGGTTCGTTAAAAGAAATCAGGGGTCTTCATAAAAATAACGAAAGGGCACTATACTCTTTTTAGAGTTGGGACGGTAAAATGAAATAAGGAGGAAATAGTGAAAAATTACACAGTAAAATGTAAAAAAACAAAGTTTAGTTTCTCTTTATTAAAAAGTAGTCCACGAGGAGTTGACGGACACCATCAAATATAAAAGCGGGCATTAAGTTCGAGTTTTACAGCTAAAACAATTTAAAAAGTTTATTTTCTTTAAAATGAATTATTAAAGAAAAATAAAAGGAATTTTAGAGCGATGGTGTTAAATGCAAGTAAAAAACTGTTCACTCCTAAATAAATTTATGTTTATATTATAAAATTATGTATGTATGTTTATACTCGACTCCACGTTCTTTTGTTAGTTTTTGAATTCCTTCCAAATTTTAAAGTTTTGTACAAAAACAGTTTTTTATTACAAGATTGTTATTTTTGCAATAAAAAATAATATTTTATCCAACAATCATTCAATTTCGTTTATATCAAGCACTGTTACTGACTATAAATCTTTAATAACGCACATTTCGATGTTTCATTTAAAAAAATTAATATAGTATAAATATAAATGTGTAAATTAAAAAAAAAAAAAAAAAATGTTCGGTCGGAGCAGGGATTGAACCCACGACCCTTTGCATGCAAGGCAGACATGCTAACCACTGCTCCACGTGGCAAACAAATGTATGTTTCTGTTAAATAATGTTATGTTTGCATGGGCTCGTGGGCGCTGCAAACTATGCTATATAAATGTAACTTAAAACGATAATTATCTACTGGTGACTATAACAGCTACGTAGCCCAGTGGATAGTGTGTTGGCTTACAAACTGTATGGTCCTCGGTTCGATTCTCCGTGCAGGCGAAAGGTAAAATTTAAAAAATTTATAAAAGTGAATAATTTCTTCAACATTATTTGTATTACAGAGAAAGGTGCCAATAACTAAAAAATTTCGTGGAAGTGAAAATTACGAGTATGTTAGGGATTGAGCACAATCGTGTTTGGGAAAAATTCTTCCAAGCATATAATATTTTTGGCTCAAAATGCTTCCAAACATATAATATGTTCACATAAAACAAACATATTAATGTTTCGGCAGTATGCAATAATATATGTGCTTCCTGCAAAATATGTTTGGAACATATGTTAAAGAAGCGATTTTTTTTGAGGGTGTATGTGCTTAAATTTTAAAGATATGAGACGTTTTCAACATTAAGGTGAGTACTATGTTCGGGTTTCGAGTTGAAAATCACTTTATTTTCGCGATTCTTTTCCTGAATTAATCAAGATTATATATGAAAACAAACATATTCCCGTAAAGTCAGGCCGAAATCTAGAGGAACAAGACACAGGACATCAATTGAGTTAATTTATGTGCTTTATATGGAACTGTAAAGTAACCGCGAAAATTTCATCTCGAAAAGCGAACATAGTACTTACATTTAGTTGGTATTCTTCTTTGAAAATATCTAGATTTTGATGTAAGTCCCTATTTTATTCAATAGCAAAAATTAATACTCAAATATATTGTACTTAGAATAACATGTACTAATATACATATATTTAAATAAAATTAAATATAATATATAACTGGGAAGGAAATTTTAAATTCGGCAATGAGTATTATTAATGTTGGGCAACACAACCGAATGATGAAGGTAGCCATAACCGATATCGTCGGCAGACCCAACCAACACATATGTCGTATTAGTTGTGTCGACCGAATCAGTCGGGTGGCACAACTGCCAACTGATAGTAGCTGTAACTGCCAAAAGGAGGTTGGCAATAAATTCGGTTGTCACAACCTATCTGTATTCTCTGTGTGGTATCCATGCATGTTCTAGCTGATATATTCCTCTTCTCTTCCTCTCTTTCTCTTTTAACAAATAAAAAATGTAATCGATTCAACAAATCAATCACATTGATATTAATATATTTCGTTTAAATTAAAATTTAATTAAATCAATTAATTCCCTAATTGTCTAACCCATGGTCATTGTACAATATGGCAACTTCGGTAGAAACACTGGGCCCTAAATTTGGCATCTCATTGAATGGAGTCGTATTTCTTTTAATGGTGGCTAGTTGTACCACCACACTAGAAATTCGTTATAGGTACCTAGCAAGATGACCCTAATAATAATAAACATAGACTAATTAATAATAAAATAATAAAACTCTTTTGCTCAGCTTGACGGTTAAATGAACAAGAAAATATCACAAAATTATCACAATAGCAAAAAAAAAATTAAAGAAATCGATTTTTATGGTATTTCTAGTTGCCTTATATGAATGGCTTTAAATATGAAACAAAAAACTACATAAAGATTTCTCTAAAGAATTTAGTTGTTCAATAGAAAACCAGAAAATGTACCCACGCATCTGATGTAGCCGTAGCATAAGCATAAGCCATCTCACACCAAATGATTGAAATGAAAAATAGCTTGAAAAAATCACTTATTGAAATTAAACACCAAAGTGCGAGTGGTTCGAGTCTTAAATACTTATTTTTATTATTTCAGAAATAAACTTATACGGAAGCTATATCAGTCCATCTGTTAAATATTGTACTGATTACAGACAAATTCATCATATATGTTTAAGCTGCAGCTTCTCATTTCCACACTGAAAACAAGTAAGGAAAGTCTAAAGTCGGGCGGGGCCGACTATATTATACCCTGCACCACTTTGTAGATCTAAATTTTCGACACCATATCACATCCCTCAAATGTGTTGGGGGCTATATAAAAAGGTTTGTCCCAAATACATACATTTAAATATCACTCGATCTGGACAGAATTTGATAGACTTCTACAAAATCTATAGACTCAAAATTTAAGTCGGCTAATGCACTAGGGTGGAACACAATGTTAGTAAGAAAATATGGGAAACATTTAAATCTGAAGCAATTTTAAGGAAACTTCGCAAAAGTTTATTTATGATTTATCGCTCGATATATATGTATTAGAAGTTTAGGAAAATTAGAGTCATTTTTTTAACTTTTCGACTAAGCAGTGGCGATTTTACAAGGAAAATGTTGGCATTTTGACCATTTTTGTCGAAATCAGAAAAACATATATATGGGAGCTATATCTAACTCTGATCCAATTTCAACCAAATTTGGCACGCATAACTACAATGCTAATTCTACTCCCTGTGCAAAATTTCAACTAAATCGGAGTTAAAAATTGGCCTCTGTGGTCATATGAGTGTAAATCGGGCGAAAGCTATATATCGGTGCTATATCGAAATCTGAACCGATTTTAACCAAATTTTGCACGCATAGCTACGATACCAATTCTACTTCCTGTGCAAAATTTCAACTAAATCGGAGCAAAACATTGGCCTCTGTGGTCATATGAGTGTAAATCGGGCGAAAGCTATATATGGGAGATATATCTAAATCTGAACCGATTTCAACCAAATTTGACACGCATAGCTACAATGCTAATTCTACTCCCTGTGCAAAATTTCAACTAAATCGGACCAAAAAATTGGCCTCTGTGGTCATATGAGTGTAAATCGGGCGAAAGATATATATGGGAGCTATATCTAAATCTGAACCGATTTCAATAAAATTTGGCACACTTGACTATACTACTAATTCCACTCCCTGTGCAAAATTTCAACCAAATTGGGGTAAAACACTGGCTTCTGGGACCGTATTAGTCCATATCGGGCGAAAGATATATATGGGAGCTATATCTAAATCTGAACCGATTTCAATAAAATTTGGCACACTTGACTCTAGTACTAATTGTTCTTCTTGTGCAAAATTTTAAGCAAATCAGGGTAAAACTCTGGCTTCTGGGGCCATATAAGTCCATATCGGGCGAAATATATCGGGCCTGTTCTGGTTTTCACATACGCAAAATTTTTGCGAATTGGCTTTTTTGGCGTGTTCTGGTCATTCGAATTCGCAAAATTTTGCCGAATTCAAATCGGTTGTCTTTGAGGTTGCGAATTCAGAATTGTAGTGCTTTTTTCTATGTAAAAACAACAAAATATGTTTAATATAATAAGTGGTATAGTAGAAAATACAGTTAAGATTATATTTATAACAATAAAACCCACATCCGTAACTTATTTTTCGTAAAACTAATCATTTTCAAACAGTCCGTAATTTTAGAGTGACACTACTCGGGTAATTGGCGTAAGTATGGAAAAGATTGGTAACCCTGTAAACTAATTTGTAAATAATTGACAACTCTGAGAATTTCAGAAACAACAAAAATGGCAGCAGGTTCGACGTAAGTATTTTTATAAGACTAATTTTTCATTTTTAATTCAATTTTTTTATTTTAGACGAAAACACAAAAACTTACAGCAGGAGGACATATTTCTCCAGTTTATGGATGAAAATCCGAACATCGCTAAAGGCTTTGTGAAAGGAGATCGCCTACACGCTGATGAGAAATGGGCAAGACTAACAGCGTCTTTAAATAGTGCTGGGCCACCAGTAAAAGATGTAAATAGTTGGAAGAAAGTAAGTTTTAGTTAACAATAATAATTGTATAAAACATATACGATTAAGACTTCATTTGAATAGGTGTGGTCTGATTGGAAAGTAAACATTCGAAAGAAGTTGGCGCATAACAAACGCGAAACTTCTGCTACTGGTGGTGGACCGTACTCACAACTTGCCGTGTCACCTGTGGAAGACCGAATAGCCCAATTGTGCGGTTTATATAAAATGATTGATGGTGTAGAAGGCACCAAATCCTATGGTGTGTTTGAAGATAATGTTTGCGAGACGTCTCCCGACTCTCAGAAGGCGGTAAAAAAACAATTGCATTTTGAAAGTGACGAAAATGCTTCCATCAGAAGTCCAGAATACAAGCCAAAGCGTAGCCGTCGATCTCAGCCTTCTGTAGAGTTGGAAGATCTATGTACTGCTCAAAATGAAATGATGGAAAGAGTTGTCGATACTCTCGGCGAAGTTCATTTGGTTTTACGTGAGCAAAATGACATTTTTAGGGACATAAAAAATATACTGCAAAACAAATTTGGAAATTAATCGCATAAATAATTAATGAAATTGATCTCGTGAAAGTTATGTGTTGAATAGATAAAAAAAAAATCCTTAAGATTTTTAATCAAACTATTTTTTTTAAATGATTTGTGAACCTGAATTTGAGTTTAAAAAGAGTTTCCATGAAAGCTGCAATTAGCTTAGGTTATGTTTTTTTTTTTATTTGTTTTTGTTTGTATGGAGCCTTGTTATGAATTCCTTATGGAAAAAAATCTTAAAACAATTGTACTTTCTTTTACTTTCTTTTACTTTCTTTTAGTATAAAAAAGTGATCTCTATGTATATTTAAATAAATGACAATATGTTCGACAAAATTGAATCTTTATTTTATTAATAAATGGAATTATATTTTCGTTATAAGGTGAGTATTAAGTTCGAGTTTAGCCGCTAAAATTGCTATTTTGTCACGGTTATTTTTCTTAAATAACTCAAAAAAGTTATAATTTTATTCTGCTTTTACAAATTTATTTTCGATTTCAGCGGCTAAACTCGAACTTGATACCCACCTATACATAATACTGCATTCTTACATTTAAACCAAGCTTTGAGCAATGCGATTTCTTATAGTAGAAGCTATTAAACCTTCTTCTTCTGTGGAACTTTCTTCTTCGTTTTCAAAATAAGGCAAAATAATAGGCACTGTTTCGTTATCAAAGAGGTCTTGCGGAATCGTTTTAAGCCTTCGACAAATATTGTGAAAAGCACAACACACGTTTATTAAACTGCATACGAATTTTGGGTCATAATGAAGAGTAGACTGCAAGCATCTAAATCTGCTCTTCAAAACACCTATAGTGCGCTCGACAATATTACGCGCTTCTGCATGTTTTTTATTAAATATATGTTGCATTGTACCATACTGTGCTCCTCTGTAGGGCGTCAAGACAAATGGTTCCAAAGTATAGGCAGAATCTGCCAAAACAAAACAATTTTGAATTCTTGATAAATAATTTCTAGCGTCGCTGTATTTCCAAATGAATGCATCATGGCATGCTCCAGGATGAGTGGCATCAATCGCCAGTATTTCTAAATTATAGTTGCAAACCTATAAAAATATATTAGATTTTTTACCCTGTCAGATAAATTCCATAAAGTACTAACCACCATCGCATTTAAACTAAAATAGCCCTTTCGATTCAAAAAAGTAGACTCGTCCTTTTGGGGCTTAACAATTTTTACATGCGTTCCATCAACACATGCAATTACACTAGGAAGTCGATATTGAGAGTAGAAGTATTCCTTGGATCTTGTTACTTCTTCATCTGTCATTTGCAATTTTATGTAATCACTGCAATAGTGGTACTCCAAAAGACCTATAACATTGTGTAGGATTTTAGAAAATGTGCTTCTGCCAATGCTAATCTGGTGGTCTTTTGCGATGGCCAATTGGTATGATCCGGTTGCTAAGAATCGAAGCACGGCTCCTAGTTGTATGTTGGGATGTATACTAGAGTTTAAGTGTGGTGCAATCGTGTCTGCTACCATTCGAAAAGTATCTTTGTCAATTCTAAACGACTCAATAAACCTACAAATAAAATAAATATAATTGTATCTATTGAAATCGAAAGGAAGCCTGATTTACTTACTGCGGTTCTAGTAATCCCATCATATTATTTGAACTTCTTAAGTTGCGATTTTTACGAATTGCATGAATTTTGCGTCTTCGTTTTATTTCTTCACAAGCAAATGCGTGAATGAAGGACATAAATGTATTTTAAACAATGAATTCAGAAAAATAATTTTGTGAAATGTAAAATCAGCTGTTGCCTATCATCTGTTGCAAACAGTTTTGTGTTGCCATTTTTTTTAATTTGAATTTAATTGTAAAACTCGCGAATGTGCGAACACGCAAATCTAATACGCGCGTTTTCAAATCACTTCAATTACGCGACAATATGTGAAAACCAGAACAGGCCCGTATAATATGGGAGCTATATCTAAATCTTAACCGATTTCTTCCAAAATCAATAGGTATCTATTCTGAGCCAAAACACATACTTGTGCCAAATTTGAAGTCGATTGGACTAAAACTGCGACCTAGACTTTGATTACAAAAATGTGTTCACGGACAGACGTACAGACGGACATGGTTATATCGACTCAGGAGCCCACCCTGAGCATTTTTGCCAAAGACACCATGTGTCTATCTCGTCTCCTTCTGGGTGTTGCAAACATATGCACTAACTTATAATACCCTTTTCCACAGTGTGGAGCAGGGTATAAACAGTGAACCAACCAGGAAGAACAATTTTGGTTAATTTTAGAAAATTTAGATTATTTTTAGAAGATTTTAACTAATAGTAAACAAAAATAAGTAAATATTTGTCAACAAATTCAAGAAAATTTATTAGACATAATTAATTTTTTGCACTTGTTAAATAATTTTTTTAAGGAAGAAATTGTAGTTCAAAATTGCAAGAATGTCTTTAGTGCCATACGAAATTCAAGAATTTAGTAAATTTTACAAATTTAAAGAAATAATGAACTATTTTTGTGAGAAGTACGAATTTAGTAATTCTTTATAATTTCCCCGTTGTTTAGTTCATTTAACTAGCGTACGCAAAAAATTGTTAGAGTAAAGGAAACTTTCTCCAAACATAATAATTCCATGAACTAAAATAGAGTTAAATTGGCTTTAGTGAAGTAGAGAGTTCACTTTTTTTGAGTGAAGTGTAAATTTTCTTAGTATTTGGAATTCTCTTTTTTCCTTGTAAAAGATTATTTTTTATTATTATTATTAATCTTTTATAATAAATATTTGAATATATTATTATGCATATAAGATTATATTGACCTGTCTTCTTAAATCTAAAATAACAATAACAAATGAAAGTAAATAATTCGCCTTCAATAATTCTTTTGTGTTTCCACAAACGAAAAAATCATTATATTACATTACATATTAAATTTCTTTTGAATAATTTTGAATAGATTTAAACATTTAACCACAAAATATAAAATTCTTTGATATACCTCGTTACAATTACTAATTATCTAAATCACTAAGATTTTTCCTTTAACTGATAAAAAGAATTGAGCATTATTTTCTTAATTTTGGAAAAAACCTATTCATTTGAAATATTTCCTTTTAAGCTTTGTTTTAAAACAGATTCGTCTTTGTATTGTAAGTGCCCAAGAACGCATTACATTTGGCACAATAGTGGTTTCCAGTACGACAACTTTTCATGCAATAGGGAACGATGCAGGCACAACAGCACCCTCTAAATGTGAGAAGAAAATATAGATGGGGTTAGAAATAAATAAATTAATATAATTCTTTGTACACATATCGATATCTTAAATCCACATTAGTCTCGCAAACAAGAGTAAGATACTACTCTACAAAAGGCAGAAAAAGTAAGACTTTGAAAATATGACATAAAATAAAAATTAATATTTTTAACGATAATGACTTATAGAAAATTTGGTCAAAACTTGCTTCTATAGATTTTTTTAAAGAAAATTTTGTCAAAATTTATTTCTATAGAAAATTTTGTCAACATTTTATTTCTATAGACATTTTGTCAAAATTGTATTTCTATAGTAAATTTTGTAAAAATTTTATTTCTATACAAAATTTTGTCAAAATTTTATTTCTTACAAAATTTTATTTCTATACAAAGTTTTGTCAAAACTTTACTTTTATAAAAAATTTTGTCAAAATTTTATTTCTATAAGGAATTTTATCTAAATTTTATTTCTATTGAAAATTTTGTCAACATTTAATTTCTATAAAAAATTTTGTAAAATTTTAGTTTTATTGAAAATTTTGTCAAAAATTTATATCTATAGAAAATTTTGTCCAAATTTTATATCTATAGATTTTTTTTGTCAAGACTTTGAAAGTATGACATAAAATAAAAACTAAAATTTTAAACGATATTGACGTATGAAAAATCTACTCAAAATTTGTTCCTATAATTTTTTTTTTTCTAAAGAAAATGTTGTCAAAATTTTATTTCTATAGAAAATTTTGTCAAAAGTTTATTTCTATAGAAAGTTTTGTCAAAATTTTATTTTTATTGAAAATTTTGTCAAAATTTTATATCTATAGAAATTTTTGGTCAAAATTTTATATCTATAAAAAATTTTGTCAAAATTTTATATCAATAGAAATTTGTTGTCAAAATTTTATTTCAATAGAAAATTTTGTCGAAATTTTTTTTCTATAGAAAACTTTGCCAAATTTTATTTCTGTGGAAAATTTTGTAAAAATTTTATTTCTATAGAAAATTTTGTCAAAGTTTTATTTCTATAGAAATTTTGTCAACATTTTATTTCTATAGAAAACTTTACCAAATTTTATTTCTGTAGAAATATTACTGTTTTTATTGAAAATTTTGTCAAAATTGTATATCCATAGATATTTTTTTGTCAAGACTTTGAAAGTATGACATAAAATAAAAATTAACATTTTTAACGATATTGAAAATTTAGTCAAAATTTGTTTTTATAGTTTTTTAAAGAAAATTTTGCCAAAATTTTATTTCTATAGAAAATTTTGTCAAAATTTTATTTCTATAGAAAATTTTTGTCAAAATTTTATTTCTATGGAAAATTTTGTCAACATTTTATTTCTATAGAAAATTTTATTTTTATTGACAATTTTTGACAAAATTTAATATGTATAAAAATTTTTGTTAAAATTTTATATCTATAAAAAATTTTGTCAAAATTTTATATCAATAGAAATTTTTGTCAAATTTTGTCAAAATTTTATTTCTGTAGAAAATGTTGTCAAAATTTTATTTCTATAGAAACTTTTGTTTAAATTTTATTTCTATAGAAAATTTTGTTAAAATTTTATTTCTATAGAAAATGATGTCAAAATCTGCATATCTACCAAAAAATCAAGAATTCTACCAATCTACCAAATAATAAAAAAATATAATTTTTGGCAGAATTCTAACTACTGGGGCAATCATGTTTGCAGTTTCTCAGGTATTCAGATAGCTACACTAAAAAAATATTGTCCTGAGGACAAAGATTTCTTGTTATTAAAATACGCTTAGCTGAGAAGACGCATTTCTCTGATATAAAGTTTGGTTCCTTGTCTAAACATCGATAAACTTTTCAATGAGGTCGTTTTGTCCTTATACTTAAGTGATTCCATTTAAAAATGGGTATCTTTATAGGAAAGAACAATTTTTATACCCTCCACCATAGGATGGGGGTATATTAACTTTGTCATTCCGTTTGTAACACATCAAAATATTGCTCTAAGACCCCGTAAGGTATATATATTCTGGGTCGTGGTGAAATTCTGAGTCGATCTGAGCATGTCCGTCCGTCGTTATCCGATCCGGCTGAAATTTGGTACATGGTGTCAGCATATGATCTCTAACAACCACGGAAAAATTGGTCCACATCGGCCCATAATTATATATAGCCCCCATATAAACCGATCACCAGATTTGACTTCCGGAGTCTCTTGGAAGACCAAAATTCACCTGAGTTGGTACGTGGTTTTAATATAAGGCCTCAAACACCCATGCACCCGATTCGGTTGAAATTTGGTACGTGATGTTAGTATATGTTATCCAACAACCATGCAGGAATTGGTTCATATCAGTCCATAATTATATATAGCCCCATATAAACCGATCCCCAGATTTGACCTCCGGTGCCTTTTGGAGAAGCAAAATTCATCCGATCTGGTTGAAATTTGGTTCGTGGTGGTAGTATATGATATTTAACAAACATGCCAAAAGTGGTCCATATCCGTCCATAATCATATATAGCCCCCATATAAACCGATCCCGAGATTTGGTTTTGGAACCTCTTGGAGGAGCAAATTTCATCCGAGTCAGTTGAAATTTGGTACATTGTGCTAGTACACGCAAAGAAAAAAAACGTTTGGAAAACGTGTACCGAAAACGTTTTTCTTTTGTTAGAGTTTTTTGAATTGCTTCGAAAATTTTAAACTTTTATCACCAAAAAAATTCGTTTGTTACAAAGTTTTTATTTTTTCAATAAAAAAAGTTATTTTTGAAACAACAACAGAGTCCATTTCGTTTATATCAAACACTCTTCTTTTCTGACTTTTGGTCTTTAATAAAACACATTTTACAGTTCAAAATTTAATATAGTACAATGTAATGTTGAACATTTTTTTCGGAATCTTCCGAACATATGTAGAATGTATGTAAAAAAAAAAAAAAAACTTTGGTCGAAGCAGGGATCGAACCCACGACCCTTGGCATGAGAGTCAGACGTAGCAACCACTGCTCCACGGTGCCAAACTAAATGTTTGTTTCTGTTAAATAAACTTTGTTTATTCGGTTCGTGGGCGCCGCAAGCTATGCTATATAAATATAACTTATATGGATATTTATCTATTGATGACCATAACAGGTACATAGCTCAGTGGTTAGTGTGTTGGCTTACAAAGTGCATGGTCCGCGGTTCGATTCTCCGTCCAGGCGAAAGGTAAAAAAATTTTAAAAATTTATAAAATCGTATAATTTCTTCTACATTGTTTGTATTACAGAAAAAGGTGCTAAGAACTAAAAATCTTCGTGGAAGTGAGAAAGATGTGAGGGAAAATGCAATTAGCCAGAAAAAAAAATTTTTTTGAGTTAGTCTTTATGAAATTGTTTTTACATCCTGGAAAAGAATAAACGTTTATCACAAAAAGTATATACTTTTCTTCCAAATACACTCCCTTACAGCGAAAAGCTAATGAGAAACGAACTTTGTTTGTCTAAAATTTCGTTTGGGAGGAAAGAATTATTTTTTTGCGTGTATATGGCCGTTAACAACCATGCTTAAATAGGTCCATATCGGTCCATAGTTATATATAGCCCTCAGATAAATCGATTCCCCATCACAAAAAATTGCTCCATATCAAGTTCATAGTTGTATATAGCTCCCATATAAGCGCCCCCATATTTCAATTCTGGCTCTCTACCACCTATGGACTAACTCACAATTTAGAAAACGATGTTAAGAAGTTTTAAGATACCACAACCCAAGTAATTCGATTGTGGATGACAGTCTTTCGTAGAAGTTTCTACGCAATCCATGGTGGAGGGTACATAAGATTCGGCCTGGCCGAACTTACGGCCGTATATACTTATTTTTACTAAGGTCAACTTTGCTTTACTAATTGGAAAAAATTCTTCAAAATGAATGAAATTGTCTTTAAATTTGTTCACTTTATTTATTTTGACTACAAAGCGAAATAGCGTTTAAAAATAAAAGATGTTTTTCAATTTTTTTACCCTCCACCATAGGATGGGGGTATATTAACTTTGTCATTCCGTTTGTAACACATCGAAATATTACTCTAAGACCCCATAAAGTATATATATCCTGGGTCGTGGTGAAATTCTGAGTCGATCTGAGCATGTCCGTCCGTCCGTCCGTCTGTTGAAATCACGCTAACTTCCGAACGAAACAAGCTATCGACTTGAAACTTGGCACAAGTAGTTGTTATTGATGTAGGTCGGATGGTATTGCAAATGGGCCATATCGGTCCACTTTTACGTATAGCCCCCATATAAACGGACCCACAAATTTGGCTTGCGAGGCCTCTAAGAGAAGCAAATTTCATCCGATCCGGCTGAAATTTGGTACATGGTGTAAGTATATGGTCTCTAACAACCATGAAAAAATTGGTTCACATCGGTCAATAATTATATATAGCCCCATATAAACCGATCCCCCGATTTGGCTTGCGAGGCCTCTAAGAGAAGCAAATTTCATCCGATCCGGCTGAAATTTGGTACATGGTGTTAGTATATGGTCTCTAACAACCATGCAAAAATTGGTCCACATCGGTGCATAATTATATATAGCCCCCATATAAACCGATCCCCCGATTTGGCTTGCGAGGCCTCTAAGAGAAGTAAATTTCATCCGATCCGGCTGTAATTTGGTACATGGTGTTAGTATATGGTCTCTAACAACCATGAAAAAATTGGTTCACATCGGTCAATAATTATATATAGCCCCATATAAACCGATCCCCCGATTTGGCTTGCGAGGCCTCTAAGAGAAGCAAATTTCATCCGATCCGGCTGAAATTTGGTACATGGTGTTAGTATATGGTCTCTAACAACCATGCAAAAATTGGTCCACATCGGTCCATAATTATATATAGCCCCCATATAAACCGATCACCAGATTTGACCTCCGGAGCCTCTTGGAAGACCAAAATTCATCTGATTCAGTTGAAATTTGGTACGTGGTGGTAATATATGGCCTCAAACTCACATGCAAAAATTGGTCGAAATCGGTGCATAATTATATATAGGCCCCATGTCAACCGATACCCAGATTTGACCTCCAGAGGCCCTTGGAAGAGCAAAATTCTTCCCATTCGGTGGAAATTTGGTACGTGATATTAGTATATGGTATCCAAGTATTTCGATTGTGGATGACAGTCTTTCGTAGAAGTTTCTACGCAATCCATGGTGGAGGGTACATAAGATTCGGCCTGGCCGAACTTACGGCCGTATATACTTGTCAATATTGATCAGATTTTTATGATTGTGTATTTATGGATATAAGATGATCCTTCAGTAAAGCTGAATAGTCATGAAAATGAATTATAAAATGTAATTTGACCTTTTGGATTTTTGTTAACAAAAATTAAGATATCGATATATGTACGGATAATTATAGTAATTAGTGATAAAAACTTACCCCACAATACAGAGAATAAAAGCACACAGATGTGTCCTAGAATTTGGTGTATAAGCCATGCGTGTTGTTCTCGAAGCTCCGCATGCAGGACATGTGACTTTAGATGGATTTGGACCAAGTTGCGAGGATAATGTTGGCGGTGTTGGTTGAACTAAAAATAATAAAAAAGTATAAATTATAGCAAATGTACTAATGTAGGGATATTTTAAGTACATAATTAAAAAAAATATATCGGTATGTGCTTAACAGTCCAGCTTGGCCCATATCCACAACAACCATGCAAAAATTGGTTCATATCGGTTCATAATTATATATAGCCCCTATATAAACCGATCGCCAGATTTGACCTCCGGAGCCTCTTGGAGGAGCAAAATTCATCCGATCCCGTTGAAAATCGGTACGTGATGTTAGTATATGGTCTCTAACAAACATGCAAAAATTGGTATAAATCGGTCTATAATTATATATAGCCCACGTATAAACCGATTACCAGATTTGAACTTGGGAGCCTATAGGAGAAGCAAAATTTATCCGATCCGGTTGAAATTTGATGCGTGGTGTTAGTATATGGTCTCTAACAACCATGCAAAAATTGGTCCATATTGGTTCATAATTATATATAGCCCCCATATAAACCGATCACCAGATTTGAACTTGGGAGCCTATAGGAGAAGCAAAATTTATCTGATCCGGTTGAAATTTGATACGTGGTGTTAGTATATGGTCTCTAACAACCATGCAAATATTTGTCCATATCGGTACATAATTAACATATGTATAGCCCCCATATAAACCAATCATCGGATTCAACAGATCCGGTTGAAATTTGATACGTGGTGTTAGTATATGCATCCTCAAAAAAAAAATCGCGTCTGTAACATATATCCCTAACACATTTTAAACATATTATGTTTCACCTTAGGGCATACATTGATAGAAACAAATTTTAATGAAATTTTCTTTGTGTGGATATATTTTTAAGGCGCCAATTGGTTACTTCCATTATTTTATTTGCAGCATACTCTCAATATATTATGTTTCACCTTAGGGCATACACTGATAGAAACAAATTTTAATGAAATTTTCTTTGTGTGGATATATTTTAAGGCGCCAATTGGTTACTTCCATTATTTTATTCGCAGCATACTCTCTAGGTCTCTCTTTCTAAACACATATATGTTTATAGGCTATTTCTAAATTAATATATGTTTGCATCTAAACATATTATAGTTACAAACAGTTTATGTCCCAAACACAATATGTTTCAACATATTAACATATATGTCCCAAACATGTTATGCTAGTTTATGAACATGATATGCTTGCACTTAAAAATATTGTGTTAAACATTTTGAGTTCCAAACATATAATTTTTACACCCAAACATATGAAAAACTTTTTCGTCGGTATAATATTATATATAGCCCCATATAAACCGATCCCCAAATTTGACCTCCGGAGCCACTTGGAGGAGCAAAATTTCAACCGATTCGGTTAAAATTTGGTACATTGTGTTAGTATGTGGCTGCTAACAACCATGCTCATATTGGTCCATATAAACCGATCCTCAGATTTGACCTCCGGATCCTCTTGGAGGAGCAAAATTTCAACCGATTCGGTTAAAATTTGGTACATTGTGTTAGTATGTGTATGCTAACAACCATGCCAAACTTGGTCAATATCAGTCTAGTGTTATATGTTATATAGCCCTCAGATAAACCGATCCCCAATCACACAAAAATTGGTCCATCCAATCACACAAAAATTGGTATCGGTTCATAATATAAAGAGACCACCATATTTCAATTCTGGCTCTCTAATTACCGCGCAAAGGTTCATATCGGTTCGTAATTATATGTAGACTACCCTATATATACCTTTTTTGTCTAATATATACCACGTATGACCACCGGTAAGCAATGCATGGAAGAGAGTATATAAGATTCGGCCTGGCCGAACTTACGGCCGTATATACTTTTTTTTTGGTGTGTGACTACTCTTCTCACCCTAATGTTTAACTATTTTATGCATTTATCACAATGAATGGGGTCCGATACACAGGGTTGTTAACTTATTTGTGCGATATAATATGTCTGCCTATTTTTCCGTGCAAAAATGTCAATCTTGGTTTATTATTTGTTCGAAAAAACTCAAAAAAAAACTCCGCGCAAACGTATTTTATATAGAGTATAACAGTTTTTCCTGTGTGAAAACGTGATCATAGTACTAGGCTTAACCCAAAATGTGAAATGTAAATGCTCTTTGACTTGATAACACACAAATAAACTCTTAATAGCAAACAATTTATTTCTTGAGCCACTGTGCTTTGGAGTAGGCCATTGGTATTGCATTGCATAATTTGCAACTCTCGTCTCAGTGTACAAAATAAAACCAAACACACTAACCGCTGGTTTTCATTTAATGGCGTCTGATTGCCTCAATACTTTAGCAGCCATGAATGTAAGGTACGTTGCACTTACCTGTAACTACTGTCGATTCATGCGTTTCTCTTGGTATAAAACTTGGCTGATTTGTAATCACTGGAGCGGATGGATATTGATCTATAGTAACAGGAACATTATGATGTTGGGTTAGATTGGGATAATCTCCATCCCTTCCACTGGACGATTGACCCATATGCATTGGGCCAGCATTGGGTGACCAGCCAATATTTTGTTGCATTACTGAAGGCATTGGTGCCCTAGTGGCCACATCATAAGAGGGCGGAGCTTCTACTGGTAATCCTATGGCAGCAGCAGCAGAGCTACGCTGTTCATTGGGCATGACAGTGGCATCAGGATATAGCATAGCATGTTTTTGATCCATTCGTGTTAAAAGATATTTAATTAAAAAAAAAAATAACCAGAATTCAAAATAAAAAATTTCCGTAACGATTTCAATGAAATTTGCTTTCAATTCTTTTCGCAACTCTTTCGTAAAAAAAGACAAAAACAAAAAACGAAATAACCGTCAGATACAAAACAAAAAAACTAATCTTTAGCACCGCTTGCAAACAACTGAAATAACAAAGTACGAGTTTGGTCTCTCGATGCTGGTTTTGCCATATTCACTTGAGTCTAGTGTTGTTCTTGTTGTTGTTGCTGTTGTTATGGGGAGCATGCAGTGTTTGTTTTGATTTTCTTAACTCTCTAATTCGGCTTTGCTGAGAGATTGCGATCGTACATTGTGTCTGGTATGCTCCAAAGTACGTCACAGTTAGGGATGCCATCATAGATAGATGATTGGTAAATAATACCGGCTTCTACAGAATTGAAAGTAAATTGAGCGTATGGTAATAATACCAGGGAAAAATTTCACCAAAATGAGCACCAACCTTTTTCGAGGAGTGAAATGTTTGGAACGCGTTTTTGTAAAATACACCTATAGTGATGTTATATATGGGTTAAAATTCATTTTGAATTCTTTTATTTCACGTTAATTCCAAATTAAATAAACTTGATTAAATTAAACAAGTAAGGAAAGTCTAAAATCGGGCGCGGCCGACTATATTATACCCAGCCCCACTTTGTAGATCCACATTTTCGATACCATATCAAATTCGTCCAATGTGTTGAGTGCTATATATAAAGGATTTTGTTCCCCTAAACATACATTTAAATCTGACTCGATCCGGACAAAATTTGTTAGACTTCTACCAAATTTATAGATTTAAAATTTAAGTCGGCTAATGCCCTGGGGTGGAACACTATTTTAGTAAAAACAGCCGCAAGTTCGGCCAGGCCGAAACTAATGTACCCTCCACCATAGATTGCGTAGAAACTTCTTCTAAACACTGCCATCCACAATCGAATTACTTGGGTTGGGGTAACGCTTGCTTATGGCAAGGTATCTTAAAACCTATTAACACCGTCTTCTAAATTGTAAGTAAGTCCATACGTGGTATATAAATTAAAAAACACCGATTAAATACGTATATAATTCAGTTTGACAAAATCTATATATAAAATTCAATCTATGTTTGTTTATTTGTTTGTTTGTTTGTATGTTCCGAGTTGGCTCCGAAACGGCTGAACCGATTTACTTGAAACTTTCAGAGATCGTAGGGGGCGTTCAGGTGGTGAAAATAGGGTACCTCATTTTTTGACACCTGGTCGCGGAGGGGGACCTCCCCTTTGTCGGACTTTTTGAAAATTGGACCAGAGTTGACCGATTTGCTTGAAATTTTCATTGAAGGTTGGGTTTGGTATCTAGACAAAGATCCGCTTCTTTATATTTCGATATTTAGTGGCGGAGGGGGACCTCCCCTTTGTTCGACTTTTTTAAAGTACAGTGAAAAAACTAAAATTCTCTAAATTATCTGAGATTTACAGAGGACATGCGGTGAGGTTATGGAATTAATATGGGGTACCTGATGGTTTCATATGTGGACGGGGAGGGGGGCCTCCCCCTTGCTCTACTTTTTTAAACTTGAAACAAAATTATGCGATTTGCTTGAAATTTTCATTGAATGTTGGGGTTAGCATCTAGACAAAAATCCGCTACATTATTTTTCGATATTTGGTCGGGGAAGGGGACCACCACTTTGCCTGACTTTTTTTTAAAGTACAGTGAAAACAAAACTAAACTCCCCCGTCTGAGATTTTACGGAAAAAATGGGTGAGGTTATGAAATTTATATCAGGTTCCTGATTTTGTAATAAAAGTAAAAGGGCATAAAGAGACATCCGCTTCTCTTAAGTACATACAGAAAAACAATTAAACTTTACCAAGTTACTTGAAATTTACAGAGGACTGGGGAGAGATTTTTAAATTAGTATATGGTTTTTCCATATCTGGTTGGGGAAGGGGAAAATTGAAATAAACTTTATCGATTTACTTCGATAGAATTTATAGGGACCTTTGAGTAGTTGTGAGATTAATATAGGGTACGTGATAGTCCGATATCAGGTCGGAGTGGAGCCAAGGTGGGAGGTGAGAGGGTTCACTTTTGTCTGTTTTTTTTTTCTTAAATTGAAATTAGATGGTTGTCCGTAAATGGGAACTCGGTACATAATTTTATGATTTTTGCACAGGCTTCTGCCAGCGATTTATTGGATGGGAAACAGTAATTCTTTGTAGGTTATTATA
Organism: Haematobia irritans; assembly: GCF_050003625.1. Taxonomy (NCBI): domain Eukaryota; kingdom Metazoa; phylum Arthropoda; class Insecta; order Diptera; family Muscidae; genus Haematobia; species Haematobia irritans. The sequence goes on along the minus strand of NC_134401.1, from coordinate 98,565,165 downwards.
ATATAGTGCTTAATTTTCAGATATGTTGAGGAGAAGGATACCTTTCATTGACAAACCACACTTAAAATTCACAAGAAATATAGAAGATTGTCTAACTACTTGAATACAGAACATTATTTAAAAAACTTGGAGGAAAGGGTACACCCTCTCCCCGACATTTTTTAAGACGAACCGTTTTACATATGCATTCCCGCCGTATTTGTACCTATAAACGAAAAATCAAGTAGTCCGATTTGTTTAAAAGAATTCAAATCTTTTCGTATTGGTTTTCAGCACGAAGGATATAGTTGACTAAGTTAACGCACAATGTCCCTCCAAATACGCTTCGGAAGGCGCAGCGAAGCGGGCCGGGTTACGCTAGTTTTTTATAGAAATAAAATTTTTACAAAATTTTCTATAGAAATAAAATTTTGACAAAATTTACTGTAGAAATAAAATTTTGACAAAATTTTCTATAGAAATGAAATTTTAACAAAATTTTCTACAGAAATAAAATTTTAACAAAATTTTCTATAGAAATAAAATTTTGACAAAGTTTTCTATAGAAATAAAATTTTGACAAAATTTTCTATAGTAATAAAATTTTGATAGATTATTTTTGGCTCGAGTGGCAACCATGATTATGAACCGATATGGACAAATTTTTGTGTGATTGGGTATGGGCTATATATCACAATGGACTGAATAGTCTAAGTGAGTCTGAAACTTAATCGGGCTGCCACTTTAACCTAACCTAACTATAGACCGATATGGACCAATTTTGGTATGGTTGTTAGCAGCCATATACTAACACCACGTTCCAAATTTGAACTGGATCGGATGAATGTTGCTCCTCCAAGAGGCTCCGGAGTTCAAATCTGGTTTATATGGGGGCTATATAACAGGTTGGCTGATAAGTCCCCGGTCTGACACATAGATGGCGTCGCTAGTATTAAATGCATATTATTTTTATATAGTACCAACCTTCAAATGATTCGTGTCAAAATGTGGCGTCTGTAAGTCAATTAGTTTGTGAGATAGAGCGTCTTTTCTGAAGCAACTTTTGTTATTGTGAAAAAAAATGGAAAAAAGGAATTTCGTGTTTTGATAAAATACTATTTTCTGAAGGGAAAAAATACGGTGGAAACGAAAACTTGGCTTGATAATGAGTTTCCGGACTCTGCCCCAAGGAAATCAACAATAATTGATTGGTATGCAAAATTCAAGCGTGGTGAGGACGGTGAACTCAGTGGATGCCCGGAAGAGGGGGTTACCGACGAAAACATCAAAAAAATCCACAAAATGATTTTGAATGACCGTAAAATGAAGTTGATCGAGATAGCAGAGGCCTTAAAGATATCAAAGGAACGTGTTGCTCATATCATTCATCAATATTTGGATATGCGGAAGCTCTGTGCAAAATGGGTGCCGCGCGAGCTCACATTAGACCAAAAACAACAACGTGTTGATGATTCTGAGCGGTGTTTGCAGCTGTTAACTCGTAATACACCCGAGTTTTTCCGTCCATATGTGTGAACGGATGAAACATGGCTCCATCACTACACTCCTGAGTCCAATCGACAGTCGGCTGAGTGGACAGCGACCGGTGAACCGTCTCCAAAGCGTGGAAAGACTCAAAAGTCCGCTGGCAAAGTAATGGCCTCTGTTTTTTTGGGATGCGCATGAAATAATTTTTATCGATTATCTTGAGAAGGGAAAAACCATCAACAGCGACTAGTATTGGAGCGTTTGAAGGTCGAAATCGCCCCATATGAAGAAGAAAAAAGTGTTGTTCCACCAAGACAACGCACCGTGCCACAAGTCATTGAGAACAATGGGAAAAAATTCATGAATTGGGCTTCGAATTGCTTCCCCACCCACCATATTCTCCAGATCTGGCCCCCAACGACTTGTTCTTGTTCTCAGACCTCAAAAAGATGCTCGCAGGGAAAAAATTTGGCTGCAATGAAGAGGTGATTGCCGAAACTGAGGCCTATTTTGAGGCAAAACCGAAGGAGTACTACCAAAATGGTATCAAAAAATTGGAAGGTCGTTATAATCGTTGTATCGCTCTTGAAGGGAACTATGTTGAATAATAAAAACGAATTTTGACAAAAAAAAATGTGTTTTTCTTTGTTAGAACGGGGACTTATCAGCCAACCTGTTAGTTGTGGATCGATAGGGAGCAAAGTGTGCATGGTTGTTAGAGGGCATATGTATGCATCGCGTATCTAATTTCAACTGAAGCGGAAGAAATTCGATCTTCTAGGAGCCTCCAGAAGGCAAATCTGGTTGGGGCTATTTATAATTGTGGACCTGTATGGACCAACTTTTGCACTATTCCTGGAAAGCATATACTAACATAACATACCAAATTTCAACCGGATAAAATCAAATTTGCTCCTCTAAGAGGCTCCGAAAGTTAAATTTGAGGGTCGGTTTTTAGGGAGGGGTTTCGTTTATGGAATTAAGATTATTAAATGATCACCGTTTCACTGGATTTAGCAACACCAATAGAGTCAATAAAGTCTGTCTCGAACCTAGAACTTTCTCGAACTTCCTCTCGAAGTTCTCACGTTTCGATGACAGATTACTTTATACTATACGTTGTGAGCCTATGTTGTCCTGAGAATTTTCCTTAACGGCCGATGGTTGCTCGTATTCATGGACCGTTGGTGAAAAATAAATGTCGAATCTTATCGGAAAAATGTACCAAGGACAGCATTGAAACCCAGGCCAGACAAACATTTCGGACGCTTATCATGGTCATTCCAACAGGACCATCGTATTTAGCATGCATCAACCAACAATGGCTTAATAAGAAGGTTCCTCGCTTCATCTCTACCGCACAATGGCCATCAAAATCTCAGGCTCTCAATATATGGACTTGAATGTTCTTTGGGAGAAAAGCTTTTTTTTGCGTGGATGTTGCTCAGTGAAACAAAAATTATTGTAGTTTCTACAACAAGTGGCTTACTTCTAATCGGAATATGTGCTTTAAGTTTATCAAGAGTTCAAATCCAAAATTCGTAAATTGAATTTCATAACTGACAGCCCTACGGTAAGAATTTTTATTTTATTCAATTCCTGTACCAATTTTTATCTACGTTATTTTTATTTGCTTGTCTCCAATCTTTTTATCTGTTTTCGTAGAATCTGTATTTTGGTATCTTTATTTCGATGGGTATCTGTTTGGGCATCTTCACTAGAAACCAGATTCATTAACAATTGTTATCTCAAACCAATTTGGGCGATAAGAACTAGACTGTTTGTTTGTTGTTGACGAAGATGCCTCCCACACTGTGATAAAATGCGATAATTATCATATTTATGAGAAGTGGTAATAGTTGACAGTTTTTATATAGGGCCAGTCAGTTAGCCATTTACGTTTTCAATATTGTGAGAAGAAATGAAGAAGATGCAACTTCCGGTTCTCTCCTTAAATTTTGACGCCAAGATGTCTTAAATCGCCTTCATATGGGTCAAGCACATTAAAGGGGTCGATTGCATTAAGATATAAATACATTTCTCGCTCTATCTCACAAACTAATTGACTTACAGACGTCAAATTTTGACACGAAACATTTGAAGGTTGGTACTGTATAAAAATAATATGCATTTAATACTTGCGATGCCATCTATGTGTCAGACCGGGGACTTATCAGCCAACCTGTTAATATAACTTTTGCTTTCTGAATTGCTGTCGTGTGTTCCGCCCTCAATACCGTCCATACTCTATTATCACTTCGCAAGTGGTCAATTGATTGCATCTCTTTCCTGAAATCGAACCAGGTGGATGGTATCCTCTTGGATGTGGCATGGTTTGGGTGATTTACCCTCTGCACTTTATCAGGTGTTGGTGGGTGAGAAGGTTGCAGTGTTGGCTCACCGAGTGTATTTTGGACTCTTAATGCGGATACTGTTCAGGTGTTTTGGAGTGAGATCTAGTGGCAATCCGCTGAGATCTAGTGGGTAACGATAATACTGCGAGTTCAAACGAGGCCGCATAATCGATAAGGGGTCGATCAATAGACTCAAAGATCTTTTGCATCGTCTTATTATCATTCCAGCAAATGCTACCACCCAATGCCTTCAGGATCTTGTTTCTACTCCCAACGTTTTTATCTACCATTTCCGCATGTTTTCCAAAAGATAACAAACTATCAAACGTCACATCAAGAATCTTGGTCTTCTTGCCTGTGGGGATGCTCTGACCATGCATTTGGATATTAAGTTAGAGGTTCACTTTTTTAGTCGACCATGTGAAAAAGGTTGCAGTCAATTTAGGAGCAGAAAGTTTAAGATTCTAGCTGTCAAAGAAGTTCCTACGTGCAGGGAGGTAGTCATTAACCTTCACCTCAAGCTCTATGATGACTATACCTGATGTAACTATGGAACAGCTATCCACATCGGTTATCAGGTGGATGGTTGAAGAGGAGCTCCTGCAGTAAACCGCCACTGTCTGCCAGTCATATACTTTGCCAACCATCTCTTAAGGTTATGAGTCAAAGAAGATCCCAAAATATATCCTAAGAGGATACACTAAACGCCTTGATAAGACCAATGCAACGAGAATCGAACGTTTATGTGGCCTCTTACTACTCAATCCCTGCAATGTTTGTTGTTAATTCACACAACGTGGTCCTACTTCTTCCCCAGCGGAAACCATGCTCAATTTCTATATAGCGCCTCACTTAATCGAAATTTATACATGCCTTAGATTCGAATACACTCCAAAATTCTGTTAGGAGACAAGGGTAACCTTCACACCCAAACCCGGGAAAGCAAGTTATGCAAATTCAAAGACATACTGACCTATAAGTCTAACATCATTCCTGCTGAAGACAATGACTCCATGACATTGAGGAAGCTTTCAACAACGTTAGCACTTACACACTTATCAAATTCTGGCACCTGTTTTAGGTAACTGGATCTTAAAAGTCCCATATGTGAACACAATGGACAATGTAGAGTAGGGAACTCCAGAAGGATGTAAATTAATGCCCCTACTGTGGGTCACAACTAAACAAGGATTTTACGTAAGGGGAAATTTGAACTCATCTGTTCCGCAAACGTTGTTTTAATTCGTCTACAGGAATGGAACCTAACAGACTCCGCATGAGGGCAGGAAAGGGTCCTAAATGATGACCATAACTAGGCAAAACGCAGGGACCTGAATTTTAAACCGGAAAAAAACAGAAATACGCCTATTCTCTAGAAGGACGAAAATTTCCCAATATATCGAACCGAGTATTTTGGGCGAGATAATACCAGTTTCTGATAAAATAAAGTACTTAGGAGTAACCTTAGATCAGGAAACTGAATTGGAAGACCCACATCAAAGGGAGGACTGAGAAAGCCTATAGATGTTGGACATTGTGTAGAAGAGTGGTGGTCTCTAAATGGGGCATTAATCCAAAGGTTACGCACTGGATATAAGGGAGCGTAATAAAGCCAATCCTGTAGATAATCTGATATCAATGGATAGAAAGTGCAAGATAGAAAATTTACAACGGGTTCAACGGACATGTTGTCTTGGCATGACTGGGAAACACGAAACAAGACGAACCATTAAAGGATAATAGGGGAGACGATAGGTAAAATAGCGGATGCCGCAACAATCCATGATCATCTCAGGCCATAAATGCCGAGTGTGACATCCTAACGCCAGAAAGATGGTTCTGGGAGAATGGGAACAGATACTAGAGGGGAAAAACTGCCACACCGATGGATCGAAGATGGGTGAAGGGACGGGACTGGTCGTGGAGGACCCAGACACCTAGATCATATTTCTATTATGTAGTAGAAGTGCGTGTCATAACAGAATGTATTAATTGGTTCGGAAATAACACGACGCTACAAAAGGTGAACATTTTCACTGATTTTCGGAGGGCAATGTAGGCAATAGCAGACATTGCTACGGTTCGATTGAGAACTGTAAAGGGTGATACGGTCAAAATTTGGTCAATATAAACTTGACGTATTTCTTTCAATTTTGTAATTAAAAAACCTGAACACCCCACATTTTGAAGGTGTGTGTGTGTAGAATGTTGCTGCTATTTTGATTTTGGAATTCACGCTTCAGTTGTCAAAATGCCGTCCAAGCAAGAAGAGCAGCGTATCAAAATTTTGCTCGCGCATTGCGAAAATCCGAGCTACTCGCACGCAAAGCTGGCAAAATCGCTAAAAGTTGCCAAATCAACCGTTACAAATGTAATTAAAGTGTTTGGGGAACGTTTGTCGACAGCCAGGAAGTCTGGATCGGGGGGAAATCGAAAACCGGAAGCCGCTGAGACGACAAAGAGAGTTGCCGGTAGTTTCAAGCGAAACCCTAACCTCTCTCTCCGAGATGCCGCAAATAAGCTGGGTGTATCGTCTACAACCGTGCATCGAGCCAAAAAACGAGCCGGATTATCGACTTACAAGAAGGTAGTGACTCCAAATCGCGATGATAAACAAAATACGACGGCCAAAGCGCGATCCCGGAGACTGTACACGACGATGCTGACGAAGTTTGACTGCGTGGTAATGGACGACGAAACCTACGTCAAAGCCGACTACAAGCAGCTTCCGGGACAGGAGTTTTATACGGCAAAAGGAAGGGCAAAGGTAGTAGATATTTTCAAGCACATAAAACTGTCAAAGTTCGCGAAGAAATATCTGGTTTGGCAAGCCATCTGTACCTGTGGCTTGAAAAGCAGCATTTTCATAGCTTCCGGGACTGTCAACCAAGAAATTTACGTGAAAGAGTGTTTGAATAAACGTCTGCTGCCTTTCCTGAAGAAACACGGTTGTTCCGTACTGTTTTGGCCGGATTTGGCATCTTGCCATTACGGTAAAAAGGCCATGGAGTGGTATGCTGCCAACAACGTGCATGTGGTTCCCATGGACAAGAACCCTCCCAACACGCCAGAGCTCCGCCCAATTGAGAAATACTGGGCTATTGTCAAGCGGAACCTAAAGAAGACCAAAAAACTGCTAAGGACGAGCAGCAGTTCAAGGCAAACTGGCTTTCTGCGGCGAAGAAGGTGGACAAGGTGGCTGTACAAAATCTGATGGCAGGTGTCAAGCGTGAGGCCCGGCAATTCGGATTTGGAAAAGCGAAAGCCTAACTGAATATTTTTCCTGAATTTTGTACTAATTGAACTTGAAAAAGAAATTTAATTTGATTTTTTAAGTAAACCATTTCACCGATTTACACGCGTTTTCCCTTGACCAAATTTTGACCGTATCACCCTTTATTAGAATGCAAAAGGATGATCAACGACTACTCGGAATACGGCAGGATCCACATCATAACACCATAGAGACAACGCGGGCCGAGTTGGATGAATGGGCACGGGAGACACATAAAGCGATGTAGACCAATACAATGGTCAGAAGGATGACGAAAATACTATGGGGTGACCCACACAAGAAAACGTCTGAAGAACTACTCAAGGAGAGTAGGGTGGCAGTCAAGAGGGCCATGGGAATAATGACCGGGCATCTAGAATTGAGAGCACATCTGTACCGAATTGGAGCAGTAGTGCATGTTCCATGTAGGGCGTGTCTTGGGGATGAGGAACGCTATTTTTGTCACTGCCCTGACTGCCTAGACTGTACTTTTTTGAGTGTATACTTTAGAGGTGTGCACGAGAGTAATATTTTATTGTCGCCTATGTACACTCACTCATAGCTAAGGTTAAGTTGTAGAGGATGACAACATTTCTTGAATCGAATTGAAGTCCACTTAAATCACTATGAGTCCATTGTGATTCCTCGAGGTAATTTTTTCAACATATTCTCTGTGAGGTTGTCTTCTTTAAAGTCACTCAAGAACTTCCATTTGCTTAAAACGTCCAACCAGAGGCACTGATGAAGGCGATTATACTCCTTAAGTTACGCTCTCGCAGATCGGTGATAGCCTGAAAGAAAAAGAACCCACTATCATGTTTCTACTAAAGAATAATGCTGGACACTGCCCAGTTATAATAACAATTAAGGACCTAAACTTCTGTTTGCTCATCGCAATCAGATTTTCACAATTCCTACGGTATTTTTCGGCCAATATCAATTTGGTTTGCTAGCAACCTTCTGAAGATACAAAACGTTTATCGTATTTCACATGACTACTCTAAAGATATGAAGACAACGGAGAAAAATCTTCGCAAAGGACATTACTCGCTCCATGAGCCACCTTCTTAGCCTCCACAGTGCCTAGGTACCCAGCAAAGAGAGAGCATTATGTTCTGCAATGAGAACCCTAAGCTCTCTAGACCTTATGTCTACATTGCCCAAGGCCTTTAGAGCTGCTTGACTGTCGATGACGAAGCTGATATCGCTTCTGAATAATGGCCTGAATGCCTGCAAACAGTGTTTTCCAGTGTATCTAAGCTTTTAAGTCTCACCAGTGTCACCTCAACTGTTACATCATTATAACAATCAGCTGACTGAAAATAGAGTTACCCTACATCAACAAATTGATCCGTGCTATTTTAGTGTTATTAAAGTGTCAGTACCTTGAGTATTTATATGAGGAGGATTATATTCATGATATTCAATATTTATTTAGTATACTAAAAAATTATGGTGACTCTATATACATACTCGTATGTTCATATTCGACCTTGCGATGATTTTAATTTTCAATATAAACCAAGGTATCGAGATAACCTGAAAAATCGTCAGCAAAGAAGGTCGTGCGTAGCTTATAATAACCCTCCAACATAATGTCTGGTAATCCATCGGTAGAAACTTCACATTTATTGATCTGAACTCGACGCTTCGTTAAAGGTGCAACAAACCTACCCTCAAATACGGGAGCATTGTCACAACATTCGGCCACAGCATCCATAATCATAGTCTTGTAGAACATATTCATGGCTGTGGATAGGGTAACATTATCGATTTTCATGGGCATGGGCTTAAAGGGTCCACTTTTATCTTTGCTCCTTTGCAATGTAACCTCAACGAGAACATTATCATCAAAATCACGTTTGAAATCCAAGAAACCACTAAAACCATAACGTCCACGATCTATACGTTCGATTTCATATTCCATTCCCAAAATATCAGAATTACTGGTAAAGAAAGTCATTTCAATTAATTCATAGGTCCATTGTTTCTACAAGGAGATGAAGAAATTATTGCAATAAATTAGGGCAAGTGTGATTATTGACGACATATTTACCGGAATAACCTTAAGGGGCGTCCAACAATTGCCGAATAGAGGTAATGACGCTAGGAAAATAATGAAATTAACCACCCACTTCATGGCTGAATGTTTGTTGTCCGTTATCAAAGGTATTGACATGTTTCCCAACTGAAGGTTTTTATATAACCAGTCCATTTGAAGATTGTTTAAATGATCATGCATGATTGATTTGAATTTGTTACAATGTTGTTTGCTATACCCTCCGCCATATGATGTGGTAGACTTCGTTTACCATTCCATTGGTAACATATCGAAATATTTACATAGGCCCAGGTTTTGATATATCCTTTATAGAGAGAATATCCTTCATAGTTACATAGAACAATATCATCCATATTTTCAATTAATAATATAATTAATTAAAAAAATTTTAGATCAAAACAAAAACGAATTCGATCATCAATTAGTTTTTAATCAATTAAAATTGGATCAATTATTGGCTTTAATCGCGAAATTAATTTATCCAATTAATGTGTGATTGAATAAAATATTAATTAAAATTTATGCTGGTTTTTTTTTGTGAGTAGTATTAATTGCACCAATTAAGTTTTTTGTTGGATCAATTATATTCAATTAAAAATTTAATCGATTCAGCAAATGTTTTAATTGAAGCAAAAATCAATCACTAAAATTAATTGAATTAATTACATTTTTAATTGACTTTCATTTTTTTTATTGATACTACAATTTCTGTGATTAAAGACATTTCAATTAAAAATTAATTGGATAAATTAATTTTGTGATTGAAGCCAAAAATTATTTTTTTTGTGTGGCTTTAATATTAACCCTCTAAAAGCTACACACAAATGGGTCATTTTGCATTTTCATTGAATATACAGGTATGGACTGGGAAACGAATTCGCAAAATGTTTCCGAATTGGCGTGTTTGGCTGCATTGAAATCGCTTATATTTAAGCCGCCGAATTCATAGTACACTGAAAATAATTTTGGGCTCATTGGGACACATACATTTTCACAACATTAAGGACATATTTTTCGAAAATAAAGAAATTTTAATCAAAATATTGTTTAAAATCTTAAAATTTTTTATTTTTGGTCACTAATCTTTGAAATTGTTGTCCTCCCGTTAAAGTCGTATCCATATAAAATAGGCAAGTTTTCCTTAAAGTAAAGAAAGAAATTTTTATTTTAAAGCAATAATCTTTAAATTAACTCAGATATTGAATCTTTATATTAAAAAGCAAAAATTGAGTGATCACTACCAATGAACCGGTTATTTACGACGATTGTCAGTTTAGATTAAACCTCACATTTTCGTTGGACCGGTAAAAGCGGTGTTGTGAAAAACTCAACTACTATACATATAACATAGCCTTGTTATATATTATTTATATAGAAAATTTTCTATATATTATTTATATAGAAAATTTTGTCAAAATTTTATTTCTATAGAAAACTTTGTAAAAATTTTATTTCTATAGAAAGTTTTGTCAAAATTTTATTTTTTTAGAAAATTTTTTTCAAAATTTTATTTCTATAGAAAATTTTGTCAAAATTTTATTTTTATAAAAAATTTTGTCAAAATTTTATTTCTATAGAACATTTTGTCAAAATTTTATTTCTATAGAAAATTTTGTCAAAATTTTATTTCTATAGAAAATTTTGTCAAAATTTTATTTCTATAGAAAATTTTGTCAAAATATTATTACTATAGAAAATTTTGTCAAAATTTTATTTCTATAGAAAATTTTGTCAAAATTTTATTTCTATAGAAAATTTTGTCAAAATTTTATTTCTATAGAAAATTTTGTCAAAATTTTATTTCTATAGAAAATTTTGTCAAAATTTTATTTCTATAGAAAATTTTGTCAAAATTTTATTTCTATAGAAAATTTTGTCAAAATTTTATTTCTTTAGAAAATTTTGTCAAAATTTTATTTCTATAAGAGTATTTGTCAAAATTTTACTTCAATAGAAAATTTCATCAAAATTTTACTTCAATAGAAAATGTTGTCAAAATTTTATTACTATAGAAAATTTTGTCAAAATTTTATTTCTATAGAAAATTTTGTTAAAATTTTATTTTTATAGAAAATTTTGTTAAAATTTTATTTTTATAGAAAATTTTGTCAAAATTTTATTTCTATAGAAAATTTTGTCAAAATTTTATTTCTATAGAAAATTTTGTCAAAATTTTATTTCTATAAGAATATTTATCAAAATTTTACTTCAATAGAAAATTTCATCAAAATTTTACTTCAATAGAAGATTTTGTCAAAATTTTATTACTATAGAAAATTTTGTCAAAATGTTATTTCTATAAGAATATTTGTCAAAATTTTACTTCAATAGAAAATTTCATCAAAATTTTACTTCAATAGAAAATGTTGTCAAAATTTAATTACTATAGAAAATTTTGTCAAAATTTTATTTCTATAGAAAATTTTGTTAAATTTTTATTTCTATAAGAATATTTGTCAAAATTTTACTTCAATAGAAAATATTGTAAAAATTTTATTACTATAGAAAATTTTGTCAAAATTTTATTTCTATAGAAATTTTGTCAAAATATTATTTCTATAAGAATATTTGTCAAAATTTTACTTCAATAGAAAATTTCATAAAATTTTACTTCGATAGAAAATTTCATCAAAATTTTACTTCAATAGAAAATTTTGTCAAAATTTTTTTACTATAGAAAATTTTGTCAAAATTTTATTTCTGTAGAAAATTTTGTCAAAGAATTTTGTCTATATGAATTTTTGATAAATTATTATTAATATAAGATTTTTTGTTAACATTTCATTTCTATAAAATATATTGTCAAAATTTTTTTACTATAGAAAATTTTGTCAAAATTTTATTTCTATAAAGAGTATTATCAAATCTTTATTTTTACAGAAAATTTTGTCTAAATTTTACTTCTATAGCAAATTTTGTCAAAATTTTGTTTCTATAGAGAACTTTGTCAAAATATTATTACAATAGAAAATTATGTAAAAATTTTATTACTAGAAAAAAATGTGGTTCAAATATTATTTATATAGAAAATTTTGTCAAAATTTTATTTCTATTGAAAATTTTGTCAAAATTTTATTTCTATAGAAAATTTGGTCAAAATTTTATTTCTATAGAAAATTGTGTCAAAATTTAATTTATATAGAAAATTTTTTCAAAATTTTATTTCTTTAGAAAATTTTGTGAAAATTTTATTTCTATAGAAAATTTTGTCAAAATTTTATTTCTATAGAAAATGATGTCAAAATTTTATTTCTATAGAAAATGATGTCAAAATTTTATTTCTTTAGAAAGGTTTATTAAAATTTTATTTTTATAGAAAATTTTGTCAAAATGTTATTTCTATAAGAATATTTGTCAAAATTTTACTTCAATAGAAATTTTCATCAAAATTTTACTTCAATAGAAAATTTTATCAAAATTTTACTTCTATAGAAAATTTTGTCAAAATTTTATTTCTATAGAAAATTTTGTCAAAATTTTACTTCAATAGAAAATTTTGTCAACATTTTATTTCTATCGAAAATTTTGTCAAAATTTTATTTCTATAGAAAATTTTATTTCTATAGAAAATTTTATTTCTATAGAAAATTTTATTTCTATAGAAAATTTTGTCAAAATTTTATTTCTATAGGAAATTTAAATTTTTTTCTATATATAATTTTTGAAGTATCTCTTAGTTAGAATGGAATATTTTGTAAAATCTGCCAGAACATCAAGAATTCTGCCAATCTGCCAAACAGTAAAAAATCTACCAGTTTTGGTAGAATTCTACCAACTGTGGCAACCGTGCCGGCATCTCGAGGAGTATTTGTTTTAAAATTCATTCATTGTCCGTTTGTTAAATAATAAATATATATTACATTATCTGAAATCGGCTATACTAGAGAGTATATAGTCGGTTTGACCGAACTCATTACAGTTTGTTTTTGTATATTAAATAATCTGGGTATTTCTAAATTAATTGTATGTAAGCCTAATTAAATGATCACCTTCTAAGTATGTGAAATTAGAAGTAAATTATTATACTGTGTAACAAAACAAAATTGTACTCTTATGTCCTGGACAAATATTGAGATCTGATTAGGTTTAATAGTACATACATACACTCGAAAAAAATATTAAATACGAATTTGTACATAAATTTGTAAAGTTTTAAAAATGTATAGACTCGATCATGAAATATATGTACTTTTACTTTATATATTGTTTTAGTAAATGCTTGATATAAAATTATGCATTTTTTAATAATGTACATGGACGTTTTCACAAAACACTGGTTTGTTCATAACATGAGAGAGTCACAATAAAGTGTTAGACTCATAACATATAAATACACGGTTTCCACTCGAGCCATAAATAATCTACCAACATTTGAAGAAAATTTTACCAAAAATCAACGAAATTTAATTTTGAAGTTGTTGATCAAATTTTTGTGGTTAGTATAAAAAAGTATAGTTTCTTCATAAGGAATATTTCATTATTTAGAAGATTATTTCAGTATTTGCAATATTATATATTCTCTCCTTTTAGCGACAACTGTTTGGGTGTATAAATATCCTTTGAATTTTCTAATTTTGAATGTTATAATGATTTTAGCTTACACCAACAAGGGGAAGTTACTACTTCTACAAAAAAGGAGATCTTACTCGAAATTGAATTTGAGGATATGACTCAGCACGAAAAAATTCTGTAAAAAATATATTTCTAACGAAAATTTTGTCAACATTTTACTTCTATAGGAAATTTAGTCAAAATGTCAATTTTTTTTAGAAAATAGAAATTACATCTATAGAAAATTTTTATTTCTAAAAAAAAATTACTTCTATAGAAAAATTTTTCAAAATTTTATTTCTATAGAAAATTTTGTCAAAATTTTATTTCTATTGAAAATTTTTTCAAAAATTTTATTTCTATAAAAAGTTTTGTCAAACTTTTATTTCTATAGAAAATTTTGTCAAAATTTTATTTCTATAGAAAATTTTGTCAAAAATTTTATTTCTATAGAAAATTTTGTCATAATTTTATTTCTATAGAAAATGTTGTCAAAATTTTATTTCTATAGAAAATTTTGTCAAAATTTTATTTCTATTGAATATTTTGTCAAAATGTTATTTCTATAGAGAATTTTGTCAAAATTTTATTTCTATAGAAAATTTTGTTTAACATTTTATTTCTATTGAATATTTTGTCAAAATGTTATTTCTATAGAGAATTTTGTCAAAATGTTATTTCATTAGAGAATTTTGTCAAGATTTTATTTCTATAGAATATTTTGTCAAAATTTTATTTCTATAGAAAATTTTGTCAAAATTTTATTCCTATAGAAATTTTTGTCAAAATTTTATTTCTATAGAACATTTTGTCAAAGTTTTATTTCTATAGAAAATTTTGTCAAAATTTTATTTCTATAGAAAATTTTGTCAAAATTTTATTTCTATTGAATATTTTGTCAAAATGTTATTTCTATAGAGAATTTTGTCAAAATTTTATTTCTATAGAAAATTTTGTTTAACATTTTATTTCTATTGAATATTTTGTCAAAATGTTATTTCTATAGAGAATTTTGTCAAAATGTTATTTCATTAGAGAATTTTGTCAAGATTTTATTTCTATAGAATATTTTGTCAAAATTTTATTTCTTTAGAAAATTTTGTCAAAATTTTATTTCTATAGAAAATTTTGTCAAAAGTTTAATTCTATAGAAAATTTTGTCAAAAATTTTATTTCTATAGAAAATTTTGTCATAATTTTATTTCTATAGAAAATGTTGTCATAATTTTATTTCTATAGAAAATTTTGTCAAAATTTTATTTCTATTGAATATTTTGTCAAAATGTTATTTCTATAGAGAATTTTGTCAAAATTTTATTTCTATTGAATATTTTGTCAAAATGTTATTTCTATAGAGAATTTTGTCAAAATGTTATTTCTTTAGAGAATTTTGTCAAGATTTTATTTCTATAGAATATTTTGTCAAAATTTTATTTCTATAGAAAATTTTGTCAAAATTTTATTCCTATAGAAATTTTTGTCAAAATTTTATTTCTATAGAACATTTTGTCAAAGTTTTATTTCTATAGAAAATTTTGTCAAAATTTTATTTCTATAGAAAATTGTGTCAAAATTTTATTTCTATAAAAAATTTTGTCAAAATTTTTTTTCTATAGAAAATTTTGTCTAAATTTCATTTCTATAGAAAATTTTGTCAAAATTTCATTTCTATAGAAAATTTTGTCAAAATTTTATTTCTACAGAATATTTTGTCAAATATTTATTTCTATAGAAAATTTTGTCAAAATTTTATTTCTATAGAAATTTTTGTCAAAATTTTATTTCTATAGAAAATTTTGTCAAAATTTTACTTCTATAGAAAATTTTGTAAAAATTTCAATTCTATAGAAATTTTTTCAAAATTTTATTTCTATAGAAAATTTTTTCAAAATTTTATTTCTATAGAAAATTGTTCACAATTTTATTTCTATATAAATTTTGTTTTTTTTTTTTTTCACAAATATAGTCAACATTTTATTTATATAGAAAAATTGTCTAAATTTTAGTTCTATAGAAAATTTTGTCAAAATTTTATTTCTATAGAAAATTTTGTCAAAAGTTTATTTCTATAGAAAATTTTGTCAAAATTTTATTTCTATAGAAAATTTTGTCAACATTTTATTTCTATAGAAAATTTTGTCAAAATTTTATTTCTATAGAAAATTTTGTCTAAATTTCATTTCTGTAGAAAATTTTGTCAAAATTTTATTTCTATAGAAAATTATGTGAAAGTTTTATTTCTATTGAAAATTTTATTTCTATAGAAAATGTCATTTATATAGAAAATTTCATTTCTATAGAAAATTGTGTCAAAATTTTATTTCTATAGAAAATTTTGTCAAAATATTATTTCTGTAGAAAATTTTATCAAAAATGTTATTTCTATAGAAAATTTTGTCAAAATTTTATTTCTATAGAAAATTTTGTAAAAATGTTATTTATATAGAAAATTTTGTAAAAATTTTATTTCTATAGAAATTTTTGTAAAAATTTTATTTCTATAGAAAATTTTGTCAAAATTTTATTTCTATAGAAAATTTTGTCAAATTTTTTTTTTTTCTATAGAAAATTTTGTCAAAATTTTATTTCTATAGGAAATTTCGTCAAAATGTTATTTGTATAGAAAATTTTGTCAAAATTTTATTTCTATAGGAATTTTTGTCAAAATTGTATTTCTACAGAATATTTTGTTGAACATTTATTTCTATAGAAAATTTTTACAAAATTTTATTTCTATACAAAATTTTGTCAAAATTTTTTCTATGGAAAATTTTGTCAAAATTTTATTTCTATAGAAAATATTATTTATATATAAAAATTTTGTCAAAATTTTATTTCTATACAAAATTTTGTCAAAATTTTATTTCTTTAGAAAATTTGTCAAAATTTTATTTTGATAGAAAATTTTGACAAAATTTTATTTCTATAGAAAATGTTGTCAAGATTTTATTTTTATTTTATTTGTCAAGATTTTATTTCTATTGAAAATTTATGTACCTCTTACACCCTCAAAAAAATCGGTTCCGTAACATATACGCCAAACACATTTTGCTTCAAACATATATATTTTCAGGATTGGTCCAAACAAAATCTCTAGGTCTCTCTTTCTAAACACATATATCTTTATAGGCTATTTCTAATATATGTTTGCATCTAATCACATTATATTTACAAAAATTTTATGTCCCAAACATAATATGTTCTAACATATTAACACATACACTGGTAGAAAAAAATTTTAATGAAATTTTCGTTGTGTGGATATATTTTTAAGGCGCCAATTGGTTACTTTCATTATTTTACTTGCAGCATACTTTCTAGGTCTCTCTTTCTAAACACATACATGTTTATTGGCTATTTCTAAATTAATATATGTTTGCATCTAAGCATATTATATTTACAAACATTTTATGTCCCAAACATAATATGTTGTAACATATTAACATATATGTCCCAAACATATTATGGTAGTTTATGAACATTATATGCTTGCACTTAAAAATATTGTGTTAAAAAATTTGAGTTCCAAAATATAATTTCTACATCGAAACATATGAAAAACAGTTTTTTTCGACCGTGGAATATTGTGCAAAATCTACTGACTGTGGCAGCAGTGTTTGTCTACAGTTTAGTTTGAGTCGCCATGGTGATCGGAAGATTCTAATAAAACAGTATTAACTACACTTCAATTGTTCATGTCTATAAGTAAAATAAAATACTAAATTTTTTTATAATAAGTTCATATATTATGTATGCTTAATTAAGAATTAGGGTAAAAAAATCAAAATACCTAAAAAAGTTACATTTAATGCAAAATTCCCCAAAATTCCGTTGTAAAATCGCCACTGCTAAGTCGAGCCACCGTGGTGCAATAGTTAGCATGCCTGCCTTGCATACACCCAGTTTCGACCATACATCAAAAATTTTTTCAGCTGTGGATTATCCCATCTCAGTAATGCTGGTGAAATTTCCGAGTGTTTCAAAGCTTCTCTAAGTGGTTTCACTACGCCATTCGAACACGGCTATAAAAAGGAGGCCCCTTGTCATTGAGCTTAACATAGAATCGGGCAGCACTCAGTGATAAGAGAGAAGTTCACAACTGTAGTATCACAATCGACTGAATATTCTGAGTGAGCCTGAAATATCGGACTGTCACTAAACCTAATCTAATCTAACTTATACCTTTATCACATATCTATCACCGATAAATCATAAATGCACTTTTGCGAAATTGCAAAAAAAATGGCTGTAGATTTAATATTTTTCATATTTTGTTACTAACTTTGAAGTACAAAGTTCATTAGTCGATTTAAATTTGGAGCTAAGAGATTTTGTAGAAGTCTAACAAATTTTGAGAATATAAACCAACCCAAAATTTTTGAAATATTTGAGATGGTATCGAAAATGTAGTTCTACAAAGTAGTAAAATGTGTTTTATTAACAATGTCCTTCGCCCCAAGGCATTACCCGATTTAAATTTTCAGTCTGGAAATTTTTTAGAAATCTAGCAAAATGTTATCCAAATCGGGTCAGATCTACAAAGTGGCGCAGGGTATATTATAGTCGGTCTCGCCCGACTTTAGAATTTCCGTACTTGTTTTTACTTTGTCTGCTTACGAAATATATCTTGGCTCGCAATCTATACCAAAATTGTTAATTGAAAGTCAAATAAAATTTTCCCCCATGGAAATACTTTCATAAACCTAAAACATATAAATTTGGCAATAGAGTTCTAGTTCTCTTTAGTTTACTTAAAAATGAAAGTTCGAGAATATCTCCATTTTTCGCTATTAAATAAATTGTTCCGATTTGCGATTCCGAAAAAATTAGAAAAGTGCACAACACATTGTAATTTAAATGATTTATAATAATCAACGTATTAAATAAAACATACATTGAAGTTTATTAGTGAGCTAAAAAATGCATACAATGCCTTGGTTTTGATGCAAATTAAGTGAAATAGTCGAAATAGTTTTAGCAGATCATTCATTTCAAACACTATAACTTTATTCTCCTTTGTTGTGATTAATTGTTCATTTCATTTCGTCCTACCCTAATGTATTGTAAATATTATTTGATATTTGTATTAGTATGAGTTCATGTAATCCATAGGAAATTAACGTTGATAGGTGCCCAAATATTGATCGCACATTCCACAATAATGGTTTGTGTTCATACAGCTGGTAATGCAATATGGCAAACACACGCAACAATACAATCTAATTAGAGAGAGAGAGCGAGAGAAAGTAAACGCAATTAAAGAGAGTCATAGAGAATGAATGAATCAATGTGTAGACTATCTTATAGTACTCACTGTAATAGGCAAAGTATTAGGGCAAATAAATGTGTACGTGAAGTGGGTTTTGAACGAACTCGGGTGCGGCATATATTATGGCAATAGGGACATTGAACATCAACAGGTGTAGGACCATAGGTGGCAACAGGTTCTATGCGAAGAATAAAAAAAAAAACACAGCAATAAGAAAATTCTAAAATTTTAAATTTAAAACCGTTTTCTCATCATTCGCTTAGTTAATCCTATTTAAGTAACAATTCTTTACATGCGCCACCATAAATAAAATCCATTGTCTGAGAAAACGCTCGCCATTCCTCACTTACGCGTTATAACCACAACATGTGGATCGCCATGGGCAGGGCCCGTTTGTGCAGGTTGTGCTGTTATAGGTTCAACACCTATCGCCTGATTATAACTGGGTGGTGCCGGTTTTGCTAGTAAATGTTCCTGTTGCTCATTTGTAACAACCTGTTCCAATGGGGCTGTGGGATAAATGCGTTTTGTACCATTATCTTCATCCATTTTTTCTTGTTTTTCTCAAAACTATGGACTCTTTTTCTGATGTTACTCCACTAAGCGGCATAAGTAAACTAAAATCACTTTTAATTATTTTCAAAATTGGTGTTTCCACACATATGACCCACCCTCCTCATCCCGTGCATTAACGAAGTCATGTCTTATCAGTTTTCAACAATGGCTACAACAATAACAACTTAAATAAATAAAACAAATCCTCATGTTCAAACGCCTGCGGCTATTTATCGATTTTTTGTCAACTGCAGAATGTGTCATTAAGAAAGGTGAGCGTTTCTACGGGGTGATATGATTGTCATCGAGGGCCTTCTGTCAATAACAGCTATTAAACTAAGCAAGGCCAGGGAAGGTTAGGTTAGGTGGCAGCCCGATGTATCAGGCTCACTTAGACTATTCAGTCCATTGTGATACCACAGTGGTGAACTTCTCTCTTATCACTGAGTGCTGCCCGATTCCATGTTAAGCTCAATGACAAGGGACCTCCTTTTTATAGCCGAGTCCGAACGGTGTTCCACATTCCAGTGAAACCACTTAGAGAAGCTTTGAAACCCTCAGAAATGTCACCAGCATTACTGAGGTGGGATAATCCACCGATGAAAGAGTTTTTGGTGTTCGGTCGTAGCAGCAATCGAACCCACGACCTTGTGTATGCAAGGCGGGCATGCTAACCGTTGCACAACAGTACATCGGGAAAATTCTTTCACTTGGTTATGTCCATCATTCATACGACGGTTATGTTGGGTTGGGTTATATCATCTTGGTAATGATGATGACATTGGTGAGGATAAGCCTAAGCTACCACCGCGGACAGCAGGTGGTGGATAGCTGGAAGACCTCTAAGGTGAACTGTGAAAAATAATAACTGCGAAAATTGAAATCGTATTATAGAGAGGCAATAATGGACGACGTCGTTTTGACAGGACGATCGGATGGCTCCATTTAATTAGCTATTATTTCGCAAGAAGAGTGATGTTACCATGGACTCCCCATGCAAGGAAGGAGGAAATAAAAATGGTATTGAATTGGAATTACGAAAGATTTGAACCATGGTCCGGAATTGTAGCGCCGACAGTTGTGACATTCTGTTACCTGAGTACCTGGGAGAGATATCTCAGGGAAATGACTATCAATTTAATCTTAACTGACACCGTTCCGCTAAACCCATGGGAAGTGTTGGAGAACTGTTAAGTTGGCAATGTAGGTTCAGTTGATACGACATCCAGATTAGTGTCCGAACTGGCTCTGAACACAAGTACCCATAAGGTCTTGTGGCTAGGTACGAGGGCACCTTACTTCTTGTGAAAACGTTGTTGAAGGAGGAGAAATCTATTTCATCCCTAAAACAGTAAAATTCTTCCATTCGGATATGCCCACCTTGCATACGAAGGATCATGGATTATCACAATGGAATGAATAGTCTAAGTGAGCCTGAAAATAAATCGGACTTCCACTTTAACCTTTAACCTAACATGGATTCAATACCAGTTTCGGCCGTGGACTCCCAAATCAAGCAAGGAGGGAAAAAATGATATTAAACTGGAATTATGTTACAAATAATCGCCTAAGACTTGAACCATGGACCGGAATAGAATCATTGAGGCGATATTTGTGGCATTCTGTTACCTGAGTTTCTGGGAGTGACACCTCAGAGAAATGGTATTTTGATGTCTTAATAGACCCAGTCCCGCTAAACTCCTGGCAGAGGTTAAGAATGTTCTGTGCCACGTACCTATTAAGTTGGTAATGTAGGTTCAGTTGATACAACATCCAGATTAGCATCTCACTGCTTTCATAGGAATCCTTGAAGTTCCTCCAAAGGGCAATTACATTATCTGATCCCGATAAGAGCTCCAAGTTGGCACCCATACTGAATGAATACTCAAATAAACAAAACAACTGATGGCAGAGTATGATATAGAGAGCGAGCGTCAGTCTTTAGGAGCAGCTCAAACATAATGCGGTCGTCGGTTAAAACGATGGGCCTCACCGATACAGTAGCTGCTAATGAATAAATGGTGTAGATATACTATGGCGGATTATTGTAGGTCCAAATACTAAATACCAAGACACAAGAAGCACAAGGGAATCAAAGGAACTCAACTCACCAATATGCGAGCATTTTCTCAAATTAGAGCTAACTAAAACGGGAGTTCATTATGAATCTGAAGAGGAAACTCTAGCTATGTGCCACTTAACACTCCGCAAGATAAAGACAGCAATAAGTAGACAAAAGAACATAAGTATGGATGTACAAAACACAGTCTCTGAGATAGAGGAATTACTCGATATAATTTCAAAGATTCTTCAGGTGGTGCCACACGTAGTGTAAAATGTTGTTCGCTATCGGCTATAAAAGGAAGGTTCGCTATCATTGAGCTTCAAAGAGGGTCTCTTCAAATTCACAGCCATGGTTTATTGACGATGCCCATTTAGCGATAAGGAACGAGCTATAGCTTTTTCGAGGTGAAAACGGTTTAGAACGTCTTCTCTGCGGGAAGAATTTCGTATACATAGGAAACGAGCAAATGCCGTGATAAAATATGTTATGAATCATTAGTTTTATAATATTATTGAAATTCCGTAAGATTATTGGCATTCCCATCATTCCAATCGAGCGCGATTTTTAAGATTTTGATATAGACACATTGGATTTTGGTGCATATGATAGCTGACTTGAATTTTCGTGTATTGATTCGGGTGACGTTGTGCAAAGTTTCTGCATTGTGAAATCAAATGTTGTGGGCTACGATGGTATTGATCTCAAGTTCTGAAAATGTTGTTAACGATTTTAGTACCACATGTAACCAATTTTCTAACAGGATTATATTGACGAGCTCATTCCCTACAGCATGGAAAGCCATCCCATTCCCAAAAAAAAAAATGCAGCGAATATTAAGTTTTCTTTTAAAGGTACTTGAAAAGATTATATAAGCAAGTACCTAATTATCTTTCTAAGAGTTTACATTCCGGTTTTCGACCCAACCATAGTAGCATAACTGCTTTAATTGATTTTTCAGATGACATAATCATTAATCATAAACTTCTTTGCGCAAAACTTCTGAATATTTTTAGCTTTTCGCCTTGGCGGTACAGTTTTTTCATGTAATACAAAACAATATGTCTTTACCCTATGGGAAATCGGTGCAAATTGCCACTGACAGACCTATCTCAGAACTTGTGCTCCAGTTAGTTGAAATTTTTAAATAGTCGTAATTTATTTATTTCCGTACTCGCTTGATATTAAAATCTTACATCCATTAAGATTTTAATGTCAAACATTTTTACATTTAGTGAAATAAAATTATCAGAATAACCTATTGTTCGACATATTTCAAAAGTTTTTTTTTATACCCTCCACCATAGGATGGGGTATATTAACTTTGTCTGGGTCGTGGTGAAATTCAGAGTCGATCTGAGCATGTCCGTCCGTCCTAACTAACTTGCGAACGAAACAAGCTATCGACTTGAAACTTTGCACAAGTAGTTGTTATTGATGTAGGTCGGATGGTATTGCAACTGGGCCATACCGGTCCACTTTTACGTATAGTTCCCATATAAACGGATCCCCAAATGTGGCTTGCAGACCCTCTAACAGAAGCAAATTTCATCCGATCCGGCTGAAATTTGGTACACGGTGTTAGTATATGGTCTCTGACAATCATGCAAAAATTGGTCCGCATCGGTCCATAATTATATATAGCCCCCATATAAACCGATCCCCCGATTCGGCTTTTGGAGCATCTAAGAGAAGAAAATTTCATCCGATCCAGCTGAAATTTGGTACATGGTGTTAGTATATGGTCTTCAACAACTATGCAAAAAGTGGTCCACATCGGTTCATAATTATATATAGCCCCCATATAAACCGATCCCCCGATTCGGCTTTTGGAGCATCTAAGAGAAGAAAATTTCATCCGATCCAGCTGTAATTTGGAACATGCTGTTAGTATATGGTCTCTAACAACTATACAAAAATTGGTCCACATCGGTCAATAATTATATATAGCCCCCATATAAACCGATCCCCCGATTTGGCTTTTGGAGCCTCTAAGAGAAGCAAATTTCATCCGATCCGGCTGAAAATTGGTACATGGTGTTAGTATATGGTCTTCAACAACCATGCAAAAAGTGGTCCGCATCGGTCCATAATTATATATAGCCCCCATATAAACCTATCCCCCGATTTGGCTTGCAGAGCCTCTAAGAGAAGCAAATTTCATCCGATCCGGCTGAAATTTGGTACATGCTGTTAGTATATGGTCTCTAATAACTATACAAAAATTGGTCCACATCGGTCAATAATTATATATAGCCCCCATATAAACCGATCCCCCGATTTGGCTTGCAGAGCCTCTAAGAGAAGCAAATTTCATCCGATCCGGCTGAAATTTGGTACATGATGTTAGTATATGGTATCCAACAACCATGCAGGAATTGGTTCATAGCAGTCCATAATTATATATAGCCCCCATATAAACCGATCCCCAGATTTGACCTCCAGTGCCTTTTGGAGAAGCAAAATTCATCCGATCTGGTTGAAATTTGGTACGTGGTGCAAGTATATGATATTTAACAATTATGCCAAAAGTGGTCCATATTAGTCCATAATCATATATAGCCCTCATATGAACAGATCCCGAGATTTGGTTTTGGAGCCTCTTGGAATAGCAAATTTCATGCGAGTCAGTTGAAATTTGGTACATTGTGCTAGTATATGGCCGTTAACAACCATACCTAACTAGGTCCATATTGGTCTATAGTTATATATAGCCCTCAGATAAATCGATCCCCAATCACACAAAAATTGGTCCATATCAAGTTCATAATTGTATATAGCCCCCATATAAGCGACCCCCATATATCAATTCTGGCTCCCTACGTACCGTGCAAAAGTCCATATCGATTCGTAATTATTTGTAGACTTACCTACACATACCTTTTTTTCTAATATATACCACGTATGGACTATCTCACAATTTAGAAAACGATTTAAGATACCACAACCCAAGTAATTCGATTGTGGATGACAGTCTTTCGTAGAAGTTGCTACGCAATCCATGGTGGAGAGTGCATAAGATTCGGCCTGGCCGAACTTTACGGCCATATATACTTGTTTTCATTTCGGGTTCGATTGGGATGCCGAAATTGAAACAGATTTCTAAGAGTTTGTCCGAGACTGGTTCCTGAGGACCTGTCTATGGGGTGCTCCTGCTAAATTGTCCCAGGACGTATCCTTTGGGATGAGTCCAAGACGCGTCCTAAAATGTAAATTTACCTCGTCAATGACAAACCCATAGTAAAGTGACCGGTCCCTTCCATACGTTTTGACCAGAAATGGGACTGGTCCATACACAACCGGGACTAGTTCTGTATCGGTTCTGCGGTTGATCCATTTCCCGTAGGGTTGCAATGGGATAGTTGCAAAGGTTTTGTCCATATATAAAGGGGTTCCACAGGGCTCAATTTCGGGTCCACTACTTTTACCCATGTACACCAAATGAATTACCGTGCCAACTTTCGTTCAGTAGAGTAAACTTGTATGCAGATGACATGCAGTTGTATATTTCGAGGACAGTCGCTGAACTTAATAATTGTGTTTGTAAACTAAGCCTTGACTAGCCTTCCCGGCACTCGAAACTCGAGTGCATTGTAAGCCATTAACGGTGGGATAGAGGTCCTAGATGATACGGAACTCTAGCGAACTCTATATCATATAAAGGGTGATTCTTTTGAGGTTAGGATTTTCATGCATTAGTATTTGACAGATCACGTGGGATTTCAGACATGGTGTCAAAGAGAAAGATGCTCAGTATGCTTTGACATTTCATCATGAATAGACTTACTAACGAGCCACAACGTCGAATTTTCAGTGAATGGGCCCTAGAAAAGTTGGCAGAAAATCCGCTTTTTTATCGACAAATTTTGTTCAGCGATGAGGCTCATTTCTGGTTGAATGGCTACGTAAATAAGCAAAATTGCCGCATTTGGAGTGAAGAGCAACCAGAAGCCGTTCAAGAACTGCCCATGCATCCCGAAAAATGCACTGTTTGGTGTGGTTTGTACGCTGGTGGAATCATTGGACCGTATTTTTTCAAAGATGCTGTTGGACGCAACGTTACGGTGAATGGCGATCGCTATCGTTCGATGCTAACAAACTTTTTGTTGCCAAAAATGGAAGAACTGAACTTGGTTGACATGTGGTTTCAACAAGATGGCGCTACATGCCACACAGCTCGCGATTCTATGGCCATTTTGAGGGAAAACTTCGGAGAACAATTCATCTCAAGAAATGGACCGGTAAGTTGGCCACCAAGATCATGCGATTTGACGCCTTTAGACTATTTTTTGTGGGGCTACGTCAAGTCTAAAGTCTACAGAAATAAGCCAGCAACTATTCCAGCTTTGGAAGACAACATTTCCGAAGAAATTCGGGCTATTCCGGCCGAAATGCTCGAAAAAGTTGCCCAAAATTGGACTTTCCGAATGGACCACCTAAGACGCAGCCGCGGTCAACATTTAAATGAAATTATCTTCAAAAAGTAAATGTCATGGACCAATCTAACGTTTCAAATAAAGAACCGATGAGATTTTGCAAATTTTATGCGTTTTTTTTTTAAAAAAGTTATCAAGCTCTTAACAAATCACCCTTTAATTTATGTTAGTTAGTTTTTAAAATAGTCTTCTCTGAATTCTGTAACTGATATTTTACATTGTTCTTCTATATTGTGTGCAAGTAAAGTTAATCGGAGTATGATATAAGTGGCGCACTATTTATACAAATGTAGCCACATTTTTTTGAAAGTTTTATAAAAAGTAGTGTGTTTTTGATGTTACTCATTTAAGGTGGGAATAAAGGTCGAGTTCATCCGCTAAAATTGAGAATAAATCTGAAACAACAATAAGAAATTATAACTTTTTTAAAAAAAAATATTATAACTTGGTGGGGAATGCATACATTTAAAAAGCATAATTTTAAAAAATTCAGTTCTCATTACTGTCAGGCTAACATAAAAATAATTGTAAATTTTATTTCTTTAAAATGAATTATTAAAGTAAACTAACAGTGAAAAAGGCTTTTTTACTTTGATAATGTGAACTTAATACCAATCTTCATCGTAAAATGATAAAAAAACTATTCGCATACACTAATTTGAAAACCATTTCCTTACTTTTAAACCAACAGTCTTAAAATAAAACAACAAAATGTTTTTTAATGTGAAAAACCAAAGGTTACTAAATAAAAGAGGCTCCTAAAGATACACACAGATTTTCTATGATGATTTTTATAATGTAATTTCCATATATTTTATTTTCGAAACCAAATTTTTAGATAACTTAAAATTCAGGAGATTAGTATATATATTCAATATGGCTCATGTACTGAAACCATACCCTTTTATCTGTATGTGTCATCTTACCTAAACAAACTTCTTTAAAGTGGCAGTGAATACTATTTCATTATTTCATAAACAGAAAAATGGGTTTTATACACATATCATATGATTTGCACTAATAGTGTTACATGAATTTTTATTTAGCTTTAAGACTGTCTTCTCTAAATTTGGGAATTGATATTGTAATTGATTAAATTGGCGTGGAATAAGATATATGTGGCGCACAGTTTATACAATTTCCTTAGGACAATTTTGTAGAATGGAGAATTTATAGCTATTCCCAACAGTTTTGCGCAAATTTGTCACAATTTCCGGATTTTTTAACCGATCAACTAAAATTAGTAAAAGTGCATTCGCCTCAATAATTTATATTGGAATTCAATAGAATTAGAAATAATTTTATAAAATAGTTGGAAAGGATGAAAAAATAGTATGAGTGTGTTACACTAATTCATTCCTTACTTTATTTTCACCCAAATGACAGTTCCATCCAAAGTTTATATTAATTCATAATATTTTGAGGGATTCTATATGCAAAAGTTATGACAGTCTCCTTCGATATATTATTCGAATCGCAATCGCCATTAATCTTGAAAACCTATTCAAAATTTTGTATTTTAAAACCAAAAATATTTATTAACATTCTTACATTTCACTCCCACAACCACAGTCCTCTCATCACAGTACTGTGAATAGTATTTAACTATATAACACCAAATGCTATTATTCCTATTTCGGTAATACGCTCATTTCTCTATTAATGTTGCACCAATGACTCTGAAACTGTATTAATGGTCGCATAACAAAAGCCAAACAAATACAACAACCAGCATAAAAATAAATCCATTCTTGGGTACGATCGTCTCCAAATTAGAATAAGGCCTTAGTTTGGTTTAATTGTGCCCACTCAATATTTTGGAAAAGTACACTCAAAAAGGGGGCGCTAATTTCTACTGAACTTTATTTTAGTTCATAAAGATTAGTTGATTTTAGTTAAATTTTGCCCAATGTGAGCAAATGTTCCTTAGATGAATAATTGGTTTTTGTTGGCGTGTACTAAAATAAAAAAATATACAAATATAGTACATAATTTTACTAAAAAATAAAATAGTTCATATTTTCCTAAAAAGGGAGAAGTTTTCTTACATTTAGTTAAATTGAGTCTCTCAAATGAGTATATTTTACTAAAATTTTATCTGTTTTGAACTTCGTACAGCGCTAAAGACATTTTAACAATTTTAAATCTAATTTTTTTCCTTCAACATATGAAATGTTCTTAAACAAAAGAAAAAATATAATAAATTGTAATAAATGTTATTCAATTTGACAAAAAGTGTTAACTTATTTGTAACATGTTACAATTAAAAAAAAAATCAGCTAAAATTTTCTAAAAAAAAATGTTATTCACTTTTACATGTTTATTCTCTTTAACATGTTTTTCTAGGAAAACCTCAAAAGTTTAAGAAAAATTATCATTTTTGAAAAAAAAAAATGTTAGGGAAATTAATTTGCTCTTATCCAAAATATACCCCCATTGTAACAACTATATATCCGTATATGGCATCCCTATAGCAGCAGGCTTAAATAAATTTAAATAAAATAATGTAATTTATGTTTCTAAATTTTCTTGAATAAAATAAATATAATATTACTTTCCAAAATTACTATTTCCAGCGCCTTTAGAAAATATACACGACTAACTGATCACTTTACTACGTAAAACATAAAACCACCCACTCCCCACCCACCCTATCTATTACCATCTTACAATCCTATTATTCTCATTGCTCCCAATCAACTCTCACATTATCACTCTCAAACTTACTCTCCCCCATGCCAGCATAACAAAAGCCAAACAAAATGTACACACACACACACCCACACGCTACAATAAACCAAACAACAACTCTCTCGCTCTCACTCTCAAAGTACAACACAACAACGACAACAACGTCAATAATTTTAGAAAAATGCAATTTTCTCCATGAAATATGCATCAATTTAAAAAATTAAAACGATTCGCCATATCTACAGAAAATTACCTTTCATTTGATACCAAATTTACCCCACAACACCACCTCCCGCGCCCACAATATGTACCCAAAAAAAGTGTAGCGTATTAATATATATAATATTTGTCTAAAATATACACCTGGGCGACGGCAAACGGACTTTGCCTCATTCCGTCAATATCAAAATGCATTCTGGTTCAATACCTTTCTTAGATGTTAGAATAAATAATGAACGCATTTAAAATGTTACGACTGCTAAGAATCTTAGTGTAGTTTGTAACACCTGGTCCAATTCCACACAAGATAATACACTCTGAAGTTCCAGCGTACCTATTCGATAGACTTAGATTTGCTCGTTCTACATTTACATCGCCTGTACTGTAATTATAAGAATCTCACATTTTTGTTGTACATGATGAACAGCGTTGCCACAATGAATTTTTATTTTGGACCAACATTTTTCTAAAATTGAACCAACATTTATACTAGCGGACCATTTTCCCAAATTACATTAATATAATTTAAAAGTTAAAATTTTTTTGTTCGTTAGAAAATTTTGTTAAATTTTTATTTCTTTTCAATATTTTTATTTATTTCTATAGAAAATTTTGTTAAAACTTTATTTCTATAGAAAATTTCGTCCAAATTTTATTTCTATAGAAATTTTTTTTCAAAATTTCATTTCTTTAGGAAATTTTGTCAAAATTCCATTTCTATAGGAAATTTAGCGAAAATTTTATTTCTATATAAAATTTAGCCAAAATTTTATTTCTATAGAAAGTTATCGTAAAATTTTATTTCTATATAAAATTTTGACGAAATTTCATTTCTTTATACCCCATTTACATTAGGCTCGAAATCTACTAAAAGTAGATTTGAAATCCATTTTTTATAAAGCAAGTGACAGTTGAAATCTAGTTAAAGTGGATTTTGGAAGTGTAATGTGAATCAGGTATTAGGAAATTTTGTCAAAATTCCATTCCATTTCTATAGAAAATTTAGTCAAAATTTTATATCTATAGAAAGTTTTATTTCTATAGAAATTTTTGTCAAAATTGTATTTCTACAGAAAATTTTGTCAAAATTTTGAAAAATTGCCGATTTAATGAAAATGGACCAAAATCAACCAAATTCCATTTGGTCTGACCATCGGACCAAATATAAAATTTAATAATTTTTATACCCTGCGCCACACTGTGGAACAGGGTATTATAAGTTAGTGCCTATGTTTGCAACACCCAGAAGGAGACGAGATAGACATATGGTGTCTTTGACAAAAATGCTCAGGGTGGGCTCCCGAGTCGATATATCCATGTCCGTCTGTCCGTGAACACATTTTTGTAATCAAAGTCTAGGTCGCAGTTTTAGATTTAGATATAGCTCCCATATATATATATATTTCGCCCGATATGGACTTATATGGCCCCAGAAGCCAGAGTTTTACCCTAATTTGCTTAAAATTTTGCACAAGAAGAACAATTAGTACTATAATCAAGTGTGCCAAATTTTATTGAAATCCGTTCAGATTTAGATATAGCTCCCTATATATCTTTCGCCCGATATGGACTAATACGGTCCCAGAAGCCAGAGTTTTACCCCAATGTGGTTGAAACTTTTCATTAGGAGTGCAATTAGTAGTCTAGTCAAGTGTTTTATTGAAATCTGTTCAGATTTAGATATAGCTCCCATATATATCGTTCGCCCGATTTACACTCATATGACCACAGTGGCCAATCTTGAATTAGCATTGTAGCTATGCGTGCCAAATTTGGTTGAAATCGGTCCATATATATCGTTCGCCCGATTTACACTCATATGACCACAGAGGCAAATTTTTTGCTCCGATTTAGTTGAAATTTTGCACAGGGATTAGAATTAGCATTGTAGCTATGCGTGCCAAATTTGGTTCAGATTTAGATATAGCTCCCATATATATGTTTTTCTGATTTCGACAAAGATGGTTCCTTGTAAAATCGCTACTGCTAGTCGAAAAGTTGTAAAAATGACTCTAATTTTCCTAAACTTCTAATACGCCGTTCGGACTCGGCTATAAAAAGGAGGTCCCTTGTCATTGTGCTTAACATGGAATCGGGCAGCACTCAGTGATAAGAGAGAAATTCACCAATGTGGTATCACAATGGACTGAATAGTCTAAGTGAGCCTGATACATCGGGCTGCTACCTAACCTAACCTACTTGTTTGGACCGATTTTGGTCCGATCGGACCATCCTGATGATGAATAAATAATCATAACTTCTTTAAATGTATGCCATTAAAACTAAATGTAATTGTTTGATTTTTTTACACTTTTTTTATTTAAATAAAATTCACAAAAATAGTTTTTTTTTTTAATTTATCTTACGCCAACAAATTACATTTAAGTGTATTTACAAAGACAAAGATTTGTATATTAGGATAAATGCAAACTTAAACTAATGCAGATGTAATTTCTCAACTTTCCATGATTCTATAAATTATTGCCATATGAACCTAAAAACTTTCCACAATTACCACAATAATGTTGAGTATTCATACAACTTCCAGCGCAATAGGGTAGACATACGCAACACCAAAGTCTGAAAAAAAAAAAAAACAAAAATAAACAAAAGCAAAAAATAATAGCAATATATTTAATGGAAGGAAAAAGGTAAATACATATACTCAAAAGGAGATAAAAAGCAATGCGATAATTTCAATAGGCCTTTATCTAGACTTTCTCATTTTTGTTCGCTTTCTTATCAAAAAAATTATTATCAGACTCATAATAAACCCATTTGTGGAAAGCTAGAAGTTTATTAGAGTGGGTAACAACCCCAAAGAAGTAAGAAAGAGCTAAAGCTAGGCATTGAGCACGATATGGCCCCAACATTTAGGATACCGGTGACATTTAATTTTTAGTGAGTAACGCGGTTTGACCCCTAACCCGATCTTGCTTGGAAGTTTCCATAAAGTTACTATGAAGGCATATAACAGGTTGGCTGATAAGTCCCCGGTCTGACACATAGATGGCGTCGCTAGTATTAAATGCATATTATTTTTATATAGTACTAACCTTCAAATGATTCGTGTAAAAATTTGACGTCTGTAAGTCAATTAGTTTGTGAGATAGAGTGTCTTTTGTGAAGCAACTTTTGTTATTGTGAAAAAAATGGAAAAAAGGAATTTCGTGTTTTGATAAAATACTGTTTTGTGAAGGGGAAACATACGGGGGAAGCAAAAACTTGGCTTTATAATGAGCTTCCGGACTCTGCCCCAGGGAAATCAACAATAATTGATTGGTATGCAAAATTCAAGCGTGGTGAAATAAGCACGGAGGACGGTGTACGCAGTGGACCCCCGAAAGAGGTGGTTACCGACGAAAACATCAAAAAAATCCACAAAATGATTTTGAATGACCGTAAAATGAAGTTGATCGAGATAGCAGAGGCCTTAAAGATATCAAAGGAACGTGTTGGTCATATCATTCATCAATATTTGCATATGTGGAAGCTCTGTGCAAAATGGGTGCCGCTCGAGCTCACATTTGACCAAAAACAACAACGTGTTGATGTTTCTGAGCGGTGTTTGCAGCTGTTAACTCGTAATACACCCGAGTTTTTCCGTCGATATGTGACAATGGATGAAACATGGCTCCATCTCTACACTCCTGAGTCCAATCGACAGTCGGCTGAGTGGACAGCGAACGGTGAACCGTCTCCGAAACGTGGAAAGACTCAAAAGTCCGCTGGCAAAGTAATGTCCTCTGTTTTTTGGGATGCGCATGGAATAATTTTTATCGATTATCTTTAGAAGGGAAAAACCATCAACAATGACGATTATATGGCGTTATTGGAGTGTTTGAAGGTCGAAATCGCGGCAAACCGGTCCCATATGAAGAAGAAAAAAGTGTTGTTCCACCAAGACAACGCACCGTGCTACACGTCATTGAGAACGATGGCAAAAATTCATGAATTGGGCTTCGAATTGCTTCCCCACACACCGTATTCTCCAGATCTGGCCCCCAGCGACTTTTTCTTGTTCTCAGATCTCAAAAGGATGCTCGCAGGGAAAAAATTTGGCTGCAATGAAGAGGTGATCGCTGAAACTGAGGCCTATTTTGAGGCAAAACCGAAGGAGTACTACCAAAATGGTATCAAAAAATTTGAAGGTCGTTATAATCGTTGTATCGCTCTTGAAGGGAACTATGGTGAATAATAGAAACGAATTTTGACAAAAAAAAAATGTGTTTTTCTTTGTCAGACCGGGGACTTATTAGCCAACCTGTTACCTTTTTTGTCTATACCCGTATGGACTAGCTTATAATTTATAAGACAGTCGTTCGTACAATTGTCTACGCAATCCATGGTGGAGGGTACATAAGATTCGGCCTGGCCGAATTTACGGCCGTATATACTTGTTTTTATTTACTTTATTAGTCACTCAAATCGCCCATCCTAATATACACCATATCAACATTTGCATCGATAAGATTTGGCAGACAAGAAAAGCGTTTATGGAAAAATATTGTCCTATAAATCTTATTACTACTACTTGTCTACATTAAAACATTTTTGTTATCATTGTTTTTATCTATAACAAGTATATACAGCACTAAGTTCGGCCGGGCCGAATCTTAAATACCCACCACCATGAACCAAATATTAGGGTTTCCTTTGAAATTTCAGGAGGGCTTGAGGACTTAAGGACACTTCCCGAAGATAAATTTAAAGATTTCACCTATGAGGACTATATCAGATTCTGGATTTATAAGAACCATTTTTGTTTGAGTTTTAGAGGAATCATTAACATCTCTTGTAAGTGTGCAAGAAAATTATAAAATAACGTCTTGATTTGAAATCTTAAATCTGTAGAAGTAAAATCTGGAAATTTTACATTGAGTTTCAAGCAATTTTCTACACCCTCAAGAAGTTAAGTCGGTCTATATGGAGGCATTACCAAATGGACCGATAAAAACTTAATCCGATAAACGTTTTTGTGAGCCTAAAATTCCAGAATATTTACAATTTCAGGCGAATCAGATAAAAACTACGGTTTCTAGAAACCCAAGGAGTTAAATCGGGAGATCGTTCTTATGGGGGCTATACTAAAATATGGACCGATACTCACCGTTTTCGGCACACCTTTTTTATGGTCCTACAATACCTCTAGATTTCCAATTTCAGGTAAATTGAATAAAAACTGCGGTTTCTATAAGCCCAAAAAGTAAAATCGGGAGATCGGTCTATATGGGGGCTATACCAAAATATGGACCGATATTCACCATTTTCAGCACACCTTTTTTATGGTCCTAAAATACCTCTAGATTTCCAACTTCAGACAAATTGGATAAAAACTACGGTTTCTATAAGCCCAACACCCCAAATCGGGAGGTCGTTTTATATGGGGAATATATCAAAACCTGGACCGATATAGCCCATCTTCGAACTTGACCTGCCTGCAGACAAAAGACGAGTTTATGCGAAATTTCAGCACGATTGCTTCAGTATTGAAGACTGTAGCGTGATTACAACAGATAGAAAGACAGCCAGACAGACAGACGGATATGGTTATATCGTCTTAGAATTTCTCCCTGATCAAGAATATATATACTTTATATAGTCGGAAATCGATATTTCGATGTGTTACAAACGGAATGACAAACTTATTATACCCCCGTCACCATTCTATGGTGGTGGGTATAAAAATATATACATAGGTAGATTGCATATGGGGACTTACCCAAACAAACATAATAGGGCTGCCATCAAGTGAGTTCTTGCGCTAGGCTCAAATTCAATTCGTGTCAGTTTTTGAACATGGCAAGCAGGACAGGTTAAATACACAGGCTCAGGACCCAAGGGCAACATTGGTTCTGTAAAGAGTTATGTTAATATTGAAAGTTACTTAATGATATCGTTTTATATTTAACATTTATTATTATTTTCTAGTGAAGGTGAAAAAAAACAAGTATATAAATACGGCCGTAAGCTCAGCCAGGCCGAATCTTATGTACCCTCCACCATGGACTACGTAGAAACTTCAACTAAAGACAGAATAAATATAAGTCAATTCCGTTTTTGACCGGTATAATTAGAGGAGTCTATAAATAATTACTATCCGGCATGAACTATTTTTCAATCGGATTGGATAATATTTGTATCTCCAGGCACCTTCAGAGATCAAATCTGGGGATCGATTTATGTTATGCACTCTATGTATAATTTAGGACCGATATAGACCAATTTTGGCATGGGTGTTAGAGGCGATATACTAACACTACATTGTAAAAAAAGCATGCCCG
This sequence comes from Haematobia irritans, assembly GCF_050003625.1. NCBI lineage: Eukaryota > Metazoa > Arthropoda > Insecta > Diptera > Muscidae > Haematobia > Haematobia irritans. Next base: position 98,529,941 of record NC_134401.1, on the reverse strand, counting down.
TTTCCAAAGATTTTGTCTTTACTTTAAAAATTTTGGCATTGATCCCGAGCCAAAGAAGTGGAGAATACAAGTAAGCATACTTTTAAGACACAATTCTCATTTAAATTTGGGCTTTGTGTACTTGCTTCTAGGAAGCAAATTTTAGTTTAATTTTTCGCTTTTTCAGCTTTTTATACCCACCACCATAGGATGGGGGGTATATTAACTTTGTCATTCCGTTTGTAACACATCGAAATATTGCTCTAAGACCCCATAAAGTATATATATTCTGGGTCGTGGTGAAATTCTGAGTCGATCTGAGCATGTCCGTCCGTCCGTCCGTCCGTCTGTTGAAATCACGCTAACTTCCGAACGAAACAAGCTATCGACTTGAAACTTGGCACAAGTAGTTGTTATTGATGTAGGTCGGATGGTATTGCAAATGGGCCATATCGGTCCACTTTTACGTATAGCCCCCATATAAACGGACCCCAAAATTTGGCTTGCGAGGCCTCTAAGAGAAGCAAATTTCATCCGATCCGGCTGAAATTTGGTACATGGTGTTAATATATGGTCTCTAACAACCATGCAAAAATTGGTCCACATCGGTCCATAATTATATATAGTAATTATATATAGTCCCCATATAAATCGATCCCCCGATTTGGCTTGCGAGGCCTCTAAGAGAAGCAAATTTCATCCGATCCGGCTGAAATTTGGTACATGGTGTAAGTATATAGTCTCTAACAACCATGCGAAAATTGGTCCACATCGGTCCATAACTATATATAGCCCCCATATAAACCGATCCCCCGATTTGGCTTGCGAGGCCTCTAAGAGAAGCAAATTTCATCCGATCCGGCTGAAATTTGGTACGTGATGTTAGTATATGGTCTCTAACAACCATGCAAAAAAAAAATAATTATATATAGCCCCCATATAAACCGATCACCAGATTTGACCTCCGGAACCTCTTGGAAGACCAAAATTCATCTGATTCAGTTGAAATTTGGTACGTGGTGTTTATATATGGCCTCGAACTCCCATGCAAAAATTGGTCGATATCGGTCCATAATTATATATAGGCCCCATATAAACCGATCCCCAGATTTGACCTCCAGAGCCCCTTGGAAGAGCAAAATTCTTCCCATTCGGTTGGAATTTGGTACGTGATGTTAGTATATGGTATCCAACAACCATGCAGGAATTGGTTCCTATCAGTCCATAATTATATATAGCTCCCATATAAACCTATCCCCAGATTTGACCTCCGGTGCCTTTTGGAGAAGCAAAATTCATCCGATCTGCTTGAAATTTGGTACGTGGTGGTAGTATATGATATTTAACAACCATGCCAAAAGTGGTCCATATTAGTCCATAATCGTACATAGCCCCATATAAACCGATCCCGAGATTTGGTTTTGGAACCTCTTGGAGGAGCAAATTTCATCCGAGTGAGTTGAAATTTGGTACATTGTGCTAGTATATGGTCGTTAACAACCATGCTTAACTAGGTCCATATCGGTCTATAGTTATATATGGCCCTCAGATAAATCGATCCCCAATCACACAAAAATTGGTCCTTATCAAGTTCATAATTGTATATAGCCCCCATATAAGCGACCCCCATATTTCAATTCTGGCTCTCTACGTACAAAAAGTCCATATCGATTCGTAATTATTTGTAGACTTAACTATACATAACTTTTTTGTCTAATATATACCATGTATGGACTAAATCACAATTTAGAAAACGATGTTAAGAAGTTTTAAGATACCTTGCCATCGGTAAGTGTTACCGCAACCCAAGTAATTCGATTGTGGATGATAGTCTTTCGTAGAAGTTTCTACGCAATCCATGGTGGTGGGTACATAAGATTCGGCCTGGCCGAACTTGCGGCCGTATATACTTGTTTTTCTTCATATGCTACCAAAGTCCTTTAAAAACTAGTTAACCATAACTTTTTTATAAATTAAGACTCGACTTCCAGTAGAAATTATGCTATGTTTCAAGTAAAAAACGTCTTTAAAATACATGTCCTATATTTGAACGATTTTTTGCAAAAAGACAACAAGATGTAAAAAGACAACAAATTTAAAGACAATTTCATTAAATTTAAAGAATTTTTCTGAATTATTAAAGTCAAGTTGGCCTTAGCCCAAATATTTTTTTTCATGATACCCATTTTTAAGTGAAATCATTTAATTATAATGACAATACGACTTCATTGAAAAGTTTATCGGTTTTGGACAAGGAAAAAACTTTATATTAGAGAAATGCGTCTTCTATGATTGGATGAAATTGTGTCTCCAAAAGGATACGCAAGCGAAATGTGTGGATCGGTTTATATAGGGGATATATATATATATATATAATTATGGATCAATTTTTATTTTAGACATACAAAATTTTAACCGGATCGGATGACATTTTCGCCTCTACACTGAAAAAAATATTGTCTTGAAGTCACAGATTTCATGTCCTTAAAATATGAATGCGTTGTTTGCTTTGTATAACAGCTTGGCTGATAAGTCCCCGGTCTAACAAAGAAAAACACATTTTTTTGTCAAAATTCGTTTTTATTATTCAACATAGTTCCCTTCAAGAGCGATACAGCGATTATAACGACCTTCCACACCCAGAGAAGGATCACGTCAAACATGTTTCAAGAGCACCATGTTTCTTTTTCACAGCAACCATGTAGCATAATGTCGCAAAAATATTCTTTTCTTGCCAAACATTACATGCTTTCCGAAATCAGATACATAATCTCCGAGAAAAGAACATGGTTTCCACAAACATGCTACATGTTTTCCGTGAAAAAGTAACATTTTGCTCTTGGAACATGGTTGGTGTGACCATATTCCTTCTCTGCGTGCAATTTTTTGATACCATTTTGATAGTACTCCTTCGGTTTTGCCTCAAAATAGGCCTCAGTTTCGGCGATCACCTCTTCATTGCAGCCATATTTTTTCCCTGCGAGCATACTTTTCAGGTCTGAGAACAAGAAAAAGTCGCTGGGGGCCAGATCTGAAGAATACGGTGGGTGGGGAAGCAATTCGAAGCCCAATTCATGAATTTTTGCCATCGTTCTCCATGACTTGTGGCACGGTGCGTTGTCTTGGTGGAACAACACTTTTTTCTTCTTCATATAAGGCCGTTTTGCCGCGATTTCGAGCTTCAAACGTTCCAATAACGCCATATAATAGTCACTGTTGATGATTTTTCCCTTCTCAAGATAATCGATAAAAATTATTCCATGCGCATCCCAAAAAACGGAGGCCATTACTTTGCCAGCGGACTTTTGAGTCTTTCCACGCTTCGGAGACGGTTCACCGGTCGCTGTTCACTCAACCGACTGTCGATTGGACTCAGGAGTGTAGTGATGGAGCCATGTTTCATCCATTGTCACATATCGATGGAAAAACTCGGGTGTATTACGAGTTAACAGCTGCAAACACCGCTCAGAATCATCAAAACGTTGTTGATTTTTGTCAAATGTGGGCTCGCGTGGCACCCATTTTGCACAGAGCTTCCGCATATCCAAATATTGATGAATGATATGACCAACACGTTCCTTTGATATCTTTAAGGCCTCTGCTATCTCGACCAATTTCATTTTACGGTCATTCAAAATCATTTTGTGGATTTTTTTGATGTTTTCGTCGGTAACCAACTCTATCGGGCGTCCACTGCGTTCACCGTCCTCCGTGCTCATTTCACCACGCTTGAATTTTGCATACCAATCAATTATTGTTGATTTCCCTGGGGCAAAGTCCGGAAACTCATTATCAAGCCAAGTTTTTGCTTCCACCGTATTTTTTTCCTTCAGAAAACAGTATTTTATCAAAACACGAAATTCCTTTTTTCCATTTTTTTTCACAATAACAAAAGTTGCTTCACAAAAGACGCTCTATCTCACAAACTAATTGACTTACAGACGCCACATTTTGACACGAATCATTTGAATGTTGGTATCATTTGAATAATATGCATTTAATACTAGCGACGCCATCTATGTGTCAGACAGGGGACTTATCAGCCAACCTGCTAGGTTAGGTTAGGTTAGGTTATATGGCAGCCCGATGTATCAGGCTCACTTAGACTATTCAGTCCATTGTGATACCACAGTGGTGAACTTCTCTCTTATCACTGAGTGCTGCCCGATTCCATGTGAAGCTCAATGACAAGGGACCTCCTTTTTATAGCCGAGTCCGAACGGCGTTCCACATTCCAGTGAAACCACTTAGAGAAGCTTTGAAACCCTCAGAAATGTCACCAGCATTACTGAGGTGGGATAATCCACCGCTGAAAAACGTTTTGGTGTTCGGTCGTAGCAGGAATCGAACCCACGACCTTGTGTGTGCAAGGCGGGCATGCTAACCATTGCACCACGGTGGCTCCCAACCTGCTAGAAGACACATATCGTTGATATAATTTTTTTTTTGTTTGCCCAAAACACTTTCGTGTTGTCTAAGTAATAGATGACACATCGGTGTAAAATGCAGTCTGACAGTTCCCAAAATGAGGAATAAACGAAGAAAATAGGGGGAATTACAAATTCTCTCTGAGATTCGTTTTTACAATTTTTCTATTATATCCACAATTTGAAAATTTTTGATGCACCAGATGATTTATAATCAAATTAAATATTCAAAAGTTTATACTTGCACAAAAAATTGTGACCAAAACCGCAAAATTACAAAATTTACTTTTGAGAAATTTTTCTCTTTACGAAAAACACAAAACGAAATGTCAGAAAATTCATTTGGGCTTCTTCAACATTTTTTGGTTTGGAGCGACAGGTCATCTATATTTGAAAGTCGATAAGTCGTGTTGTCTTTACAATTAAGTGATTCGACTTAAAAATGGATATCTTTAACTGAAAGACAATTTTGTTGTTCTGAAAAGTTCTTCAAAATTAATGAAATTATCTTCAAATTTGTTATCTTTGTACATCTTGACTACAAAACAAAAAAACACTTGAAAATAAAAAAATATTTTTCAACTCTTTAGTTTAAAAACGATTTTTACTTGAAACATAGCATAATTTCTAGTCGAAGTCGAACCAGAATTTGGAAGTTTTGGTTGCCGTTAATATGTTTTTAAAGAACTTTTATAGCACATGTTTCCTAGAACCAAGTAGGCAATATTTAAATTTAAAAGAGATTTCTATCTTAAAAGTATCATTACTTCAATTCCCTGCTCCCTTAGCACGAAATCAATACCAAATCAGTAGTGTAAAGACGAAATCTTCGGAACCGTGCATTTTGTTTTTTTTTTTTTCAGTGTAAGAGACATCTCAAGCTTGATTTCAACAGACGCACGGACGGACATCGCTAAATCAACTCAGAATTTCACCACGACCCAGTATATATATATATACTTTATTGGGTCTTCCACCAGTACTTCGATGTTTTGCAAACGGAATTACAACGGTAATATACCTGAGATGGAGGGTATTAAAAGAATTTTTAGCTACAATGAGCCTGACTTAAAATATAGAGTTGTGGTAGACCCATAAAAAGGTGCACCCCGATTACTCGATATTCTTTCTTGAGTATCTGCACGGTTGAAATTGTTTGCCAATTTTCCTGAATTTTGGATTCTAGAAGTGCTCAAGATCGTAGATTGTGGTCCTCTTTTAATAAATTTCGAATTTTTTTCTGTAATTTTTTATGCTATGAATTTAGGGTTTCAAAATTTGTTGTTGTTATGAAACCCGGTCGAACCGGTTATTTGTTCAAAAAACCACAGTGCACCTCGCTTTTGGAAAATGGTCCGGTTATTTAACAGGTTGGCTGATAAGTCCCCGGTCTGACACATAGACGGCGTCGCTAGTATTAAATGCATATTATTATACCCTTTACCACTACTGTGGTACAGGGTATAATAAGTTTGTGCATTTGTATGTAACGCCAAGAAGGAGTAATCATAGACCAACCTTTTAGTATACGGATCTGCTTAGAATTAAATTCTGAGTCGATTTAGCGATGTCCGTCTGTCTGTCTGTCTGTCTGTTGATGTATTTTTGTGTGCAAAGTACAGCTCGCAGTTTTAGTCCGATTGTCCTAAAATTTGGTATAGGGACCTGTTTCGTCTCAAAGACGATCCCTATTGATTTTGGAAAAAATCGGTTCAGATTTAGATATAGCTGCCATATATATTTTTCACCGATCTGGTCATAATTCGCGTGTATATCAACCGATCTTCCTCAAATTCCGTACATCCGAATATTTTATGGGTCTCGAAAAACTTGCAAAATATCAGCCAAATCGATTCAGATTTGGATATATATCCCATATATAGCTTTCGAACGATTTACACTCATATGACCACAGAGGCCAATTTTTAACTCCGATTTAGTTGAAATTTTGCACAGGGAGTAGAATTACCATTGTAGCTATGCGTGCCAAATTTGGTTGAAATCGGTTCAGATTTAGAGATATCTCCCATATATAGATTTCGCCCGATTTACACTCATATGACCACAGAGGCCAATTTTTAACTCCGATTTAGTTGAAATTTTGCACAGAGAGTAGAATTACCATTGTAGCTATGCGTGCCAAATTTGGTTGAAATCGGTTCAGATTTAGATATAGCTCCCATATATATGTTTTTCTGATTTCGACAAAAATGGTCAAAATACCAACATTTTCCTTGTAAAATCGCCACTGCTTAGTCCAAAAGTTGTAAAAATGACTCTAATTTTCCTAAACTTCTAATACATATATATCGAGCGATAAACCATAAATAAACTTTTGCGAAGTTTCCTTAAAATTGCTTCAGATTTAAAAGTTTCCCATATTTTTTTACTAACATTGTGTTCCACCCTAGTGCACTAGCCGACTTAAATTTTGAGTCTATAGATTTGTAGAAGTCTATCAAATTCTGTCCAGATCGAGTGATATTTAAATGTATGTATTTGGGACAAACCTTTATATATAGCCCCCAACACATTTGACGGATGTGATATGGTATCGAAAATTTAGATCTACAAAGTGGTGCAGGGTATAATATAGTCGGTCCCGCCCGACTTTAGACTTTCCTTACTTGTTTTTATATAGTACCAACCTTCAAATGATTCGTGTCAAAATTTGACGTCTGTAAGTCAATTAGTTTGTGAGATAGAGCGTCTTTTGTGAAGCAACTTTTGTTATTGTGAAAAAAATGGAAAAAAGGAATTTCGTGTTTTGATAAAATACTGTTTTCTGAAGGGAAAAAATACGGTGGAAGCAAAAACTTGGCTTGATAATGAGTTTCTGGTCTCTGCCCCAGGGAAATCAACAATAATTGATTGGTATGCAAAATTCAAGCGTGGTGAAATGAGCACGGAGGACGGTGAACGCAGTGGACGCCCGAAAGAGGTGGTTACCGACGAAAACATCAAAAAATCCACAAAATGGTTTTGAATGATCGTAAAATGAAGTTGATCGACATAGCAGAGGCCTTATAGATATCAAAGGAACGTGTTGGTCATATCATTCATCAATATTTGGATATGAAGAAGGAAGCTCTGTGCAAAATGGGTGCCGCGCGAGCTCACAACGTGTTGATGATTCTGAGCGGTGTTTGTAGCTGTTAACTCGAAATACACCCGAGTTTTTCCGTCGATATGTGACAATGGAAGAAACATAACTCCATCACTACACTCCTGAGTCCAATCGACAGTCGGCTGAGTGGACAGCGACCGGTGAACCGTCTCCGAAGCGTGGAAAGACTCAAAAGTCCGCTGGCAAAGTAATGGCCTCTGTTTTTTGGGATGCGCATGGAATAATTTTTATCGATTATCTTGAGAAGGGAAAAACCATCAACAGTGACTATTATATGGCGTAATTGGAGCGTTTGAAGGTCGAAATCGCGGCAAAACGGCCCCATATGAAGAAGAAAAAAGTGTTGTTCCACCAAGACAACGCACCGTGCCACAAGTCATTGAGAACGATGGCAAAAATTCATGAATTGGGCTTCGAATTGCTTCCCCACGCACCGTATTCTCCAGATCTGGCTCCCAGCGATTTTTTCTTGTTCTCAGACCTCAAAAGGATGCTCGCAGGGAAAAAATTTGGCTGCAATGAAGAGTTGATCGTCGAAACTGAGGCCTAGTTTGAGGCAAACCCGAAGGAGTACTACCAAAGTGGTATCAAAAAATTGGAAAGTCGTTATAATCGTTGTATCGCTCTTGAATAATAAAAACGAATTTTGACAAAAAAATGTGTTTTTGTTAGACCAGGGACTTATCAGCCAACCTGTTACAGCTTAGAATAGCCTTACTCAGCTTTTATCACTGTACACGGATGAAAAAGGCTGTTTTTCATATGTTTGGCTATAAACATTATATGTTTGGAACACAAATTTTTAAACACAATATTTTTGAGTGCAAGCATATAATGTTCATAAACTAGCATAACATGTTTGGGACATATATGTTAATATGTTAGAACATATTATGTTTGGGACATAAAATGTTTGTAAATATAATATGCTTGGATGCAAACATATATTAATTTAGAAATAGCCTATAAACATATATGTGTTTAGTAGCTTGGAGCGCTATTTGACAGGGAACGATATTGAATTAAATTGGTGGTTGTTGCTTGTTATTACAAAATTAACATTTTATTTTTCCTTGGACAATTGATCAGCTACTTCTTTGATCCTTACAAACTGTGTGGTCCGCTGTTCGAATCCCCGTCCGGCAAAAGGTAAAATTAAAATAAAACAAGTATATACAGCAGTAAGTTCGGCCGGGCCGAATCTTAAATACCCACCACCATGAACCAAATATTAGGGTTTCCTTTGAAATTTCAGGAGGACTTGAGGACTTGAGGACACTACCCGAAGATAAATTTAAAGATTTCACCTATGAGGACTATATCAGATTCTGGATTTATAAGAACCATTTTTGTTTGAGGTTTAGAGGAATCATTAACATCTCTTGTAAGTGTGCAAGAAAATTATAAAATAACGTCTTGATTTGAAATCTTAAATCTGTAGAAGTAAAATCTGGAAATTTTACATTGAGTTTCAAGCAATTTTCATGATCAGTGCGCCTTCTACACCCTCAAGAAGTGAAGTCGGTCTATATGGAGGCATTACCAAATGGACCGACAAAAACTTAATCCGATACACGTTTTTGTGAGCCTAAAATACCAGAATATTTACAATTTCAGGCATATCAGATAAAAACTACGGTTTCTAGAAACCCAAGGAGTTAAATCGGGAGATCGTTCTTATGGGGGCTATACTAAAATATGGACCGATACTCACCATTTTCGGCACACCTCTTTGTGACCCGAAAATACCTCAAGATTTCCAATTTCAGGCAAATATAATAAAAACTTAGGATTCTAGAAGCCCAAGAAGTAAAATTGGGAAATTGGTCTATATGGGGGCTATACCAAAATATGGACCGATACTCACCATTTTCAGCACACCTCTTTATGGTCCTAAAATACCTCTAGATTTCCAATTTCAGACAAATTGGATAAAAACTACGGTTTCTATAAGCCCAAGACCCCAAATCGGGAGATCGATCTATATGGGGGCTATACCCAAATATGGACCGATACTCACAATTTTTGGCACACGTATTTGTGGTCCTACAATACCTCTAGATTTCCAATTTCAGGTAAATTGAATAAAAACTGCGGTTTCTATAAACCCAAGAAGTAAAATCGGGAGATCGGTCTATATGGGGGCTATACCAAAATATGGACCGATACTCACAATTTTTGGCACACATATTTGTGGTCCTACAATTCCTCTAGATTTCCAATTTCAGATAAATTGAATAAAAACTGCGGTTTCTATAAGCCCAAGAAGTAAAATCGGGAGATCGGTCTATATGGGGGCTATACCAAAATATGGACCGATACTCACAATTTTTGGCACACGTATTTGTGGTCCTACAATACCTCTAGATTTCCAATTTCGGGTAAATTGAATAAAAACTGCGTTTTCTATAAGCCCAAGAAGTAAAATCGGGAGATCGGTCTATATGGGGGCTATACCAAAATATGGACCGATACTCACAATTTTTGGCACACGTATTTGTGGTCCTACAATACCTCTAGATTTCCAATTTCAAGTAAATTGAATAAAAACTGCGGTTTCTATAAGCCCAAGAAGTAAAATCGGGAGATCGGTCTATATGGGGGCTATACCAAAACATGGACCGATACTCACCATTGTTGGCACACCTCTTTATGGTCATAAAATACCTCTAGATTTCAAATTTCAGGCAAATTGGATAAAAACTACGATTTCTATAAGCCCAAGACCCCAAATCGGGAGGTCGGTTTATATGGGGACTATATCAAAACCTGGACCGATATAGCCCATCTTCGAACTTGACCTGCCTGCAGACAAAAGACGAGCTTGTGCAAAATTTCAGCACGATTGCTTCATTATTGAAGACTGTAGCGTGATTACAACAGACAGACAGACAGACAGACAGACAGACAGACAGACGGACAGACGGACATCGTTATATCGTCTTAGAATTTCTCCCTGATCAAGAATATATATACTTTATATAGTCGGAAATCGATATTTCGATGCGTTACAAACGGAATGACAAACTTATTATACCCCCGTCACCATTCTATGGTGGTGGGTATAAAAAAATCATACAATTGAATAATTTCTTCTACAATGTTTGTATTACAGAAAAAGGTGCTAAGAACTAAAAAATCTCGTGGAAGTGAGAAAGATGTGGGGGAATATACAATTGGGCAGAAACAAAATTTTGAGCATTCAGGTCGAAAACCTATGTTGTTAGCACCTATATTACCTGTTTATTTTCATAATTCGTTATGATTGTAAATATATAAATAAACAAATAAAATTTTGAGCACAATATTGTTTGGGAGAATTTTTTTAAGCATATAATATTTTTGGGTGCAAAATGCTTCCAAACATATTATATTTTCACATAATAACATATTGTTTTTTGGAAGACAACATTATTGAATTTGGATGCAAAACTACAAAATGTTTGGAACTTAGAGTACCCAAACATATATTGTTTAGACTAATATGCTTTCAAACATATTATATATTGGAAGAGATCAAACATATAAATGTTTGGGCAATACCCAAAAATGTATATGCTTGAAGCAAAATATGTTTGGGAGTATATGTTACAGAAGCGATTTTTTGTGAGCGTGTAGGAACGTAATATTTTTTTGTTTATCATCCTACTGTACATATCCCTCAAGTGAGTATAGAGTGACAAAATCCGGTGGATAAGTTCACATTCTTACGTCGATTGTTGGCTTTGATGAACTTTCCATATTCGGTTAACCGGTAGAACCGGTGTTTGTAAGACCCAAAAAGGTGGACATCGTTTAATAAATTATCAAATTAATTTTTTCGTTGATTTTTTTATGGAATGCAATTCGAGTATCATTTTTCAAAATTATGTATTTTTATGGAAACCGGTTGAACCGGTTATTTGTTTCAAAAAACACCGGTTTGGAAAATAAACCGGCCCACTGGTTTTTATCATTCTAGTAAGTATTATGTGATAAAAATCGGCGGATAGGTTTACATTCTGATTGTTGGTTTTGATGAAAATCCCATTTTCGGTTGACAAGTAGAATCGGTGCTCAAGAATGTAAATTGTGGTCATCTTTTAATAAATTTCGAATTATTTTTTTTTCGTTTATTTTTTTAATACTTGAATTTAAAGTTTCAAAATTACGTGTTTTTATAAAACGCGGTTGAACCGGTTATTTGTTTCAAAAAACACTGGGCACCTGACATCAAAAGAAATGACTTTTCATCACCCTGGGCACATATGACTCATGCGTCCGAATTGTCGGCTCTATTTTCTTATCATTTGTTTATCATTCTAGTAATATCATTCTACTAAGTAAAAACCGGTTTACATTCTTCCACAGATTGTCGATTGTAATGCAAATCCCATACACGACTTACCGGTATAACCGGTTCTAACTTGTGGACATCATTTAATAAATGATTGAATTATCTTTTTGTCAATTTTTTTATGCAATGAAATTAGATGTTCTTTTCAAAATTAAGTGTTTTTATGAAAACTGGATGAACCGGTTATTTGTTCAAAAACAAAACTCTGAGCACCGGTCTTGGCTAGTTACAAGCAAGAATCTCCGACATTAAAAAAACTGACTCTAGGTATGCTAGATTCGGCCGGTCGAACTTTCGTCTCTACTTTCTTGTTTTCCGTCCCACTTTATTACGCGTCCCCAAACGGAAGATTATAGCGAAGCATTCCGGGTTAACTTTAAATGTAAATACAAGATCTTTGTCCACTTACGTTGTATTATCACAACTGGAGGTTGCGTTCGTCCTGGTTGCTGTTGATGGATATGTACTGTTGGTGGAGGTTGGGGTGTGGGATTAACTGGGGCATATGTGTACGTTGTAGTCGACGAGGAAGCCGGAGTGGCATATGCCACATATTGTGTGCTCGCTTGAATGGGTGCTCCTTGACCCCATTGTGGTTGACTGGCATTGTTAAAGGTCACACTGTGAACTGTGGTCGATGATGTTGTTGTACCAGCCACACCAGTGGCTTGATCATATGAGGGTGGTGGTGGATTATTTAGATTCATTGATGACGAAGTTGCGAAAACTGTGACACCACTTCTTGTTGTAGTTCCCGATTCAACTGGCGCGTTGTGTTGCGTGTACGTATTGCCTGTTGACTGTGTTGATTTTTCCATTTATTTTTTTTTTTTCTACGGGGTATTTCAATTAATCGTAATATCGTTGGGGAGCACTTCAATACGTTGGCCAGATACGCTTGGAGATAATCAAACCAAACCAAACGATATCAATGTGCTAATTGTCGATTGAATTGTTTATAAATTATTTGCGTTTTATTTTCGGCGGTATTTTAGATTCGTTGGGAAAAACTCAATTGAATTTGATTCGTTTTCGATTAGAATCTTTCGCTCTCCGGAGAGTTTCGTTTCGAACTAAATTAGCTTTGTTGCTTGTGGTTGAAATTTTGTTGCCACCCTTGGCTATGGAGTGTTAAAGTGATGAATAAGTTCGTCATAATTGCCAACAACAGTCAGCCACAGTCAACCAGGGCCGGCTGCGTTTAATTTAGGTGTTATCAGATAAAAGCTTTTTTTCTTTGCCTCCACCCTCTGCCCCCGCACCATTATATTTACTATCGACACATTTTCTTTTTGCGTATGTATATGTATATGTAAGCTTTGAGTAAGAGCAACCCGCTTGTTCGGCAAGTATCAATTGACGCATTTTGTAGGCTTATATAACTAGTCGACGTTTTGGGTAGTTACCTTTTATACACTTATGACCTGAAATTGGAAACTTTGTTTAATTTTTGATAAACAATTTAGTGATATTTCCAACATCCAAATAACCTTCCACTTAGTAATCTATTAAATAACCATTTAACTAAAAATATTAAAAACTCGAGAGAGATAAATAAAGAGAGCGAAAAAAGTCGTAGGCACAAGAAATGTCGATGCTTTCTTTTGACTGTCTCTAAGTTATCTGTAAAATAGCCAATAGCATATTTTTAGCATGACAAATGCATAAAAAGTAATTTGAGTCATTCGCTTTATATTTTGTGTATGCTTCAACGGAATAACGGTAAAAAATTCTTTGGATTTTTGGTTTCGTTTGTGTTTTTCCTTTTTGGCGTCAGTTGATTTCGAGTGTTGGCGGAGTAAAGTGATCGCGGAGTTTGGTTTAAACTAAATTTAAAGTGAACATTTTAAGTGATATATTTACAAAAGGTAAGAAACAATGAGCAAAAGACAATTGAAAAGATTAATAAAAAAAGAAAAGGAAGATTATTTAGAGAAGTTTAATAACATTAAAGAAATATGTGAAAATAGTAGTATATATGAAACGGTGAAAGATACTCCTTTAGAAAATGTGGTGGAAGAAAGTGAAGGCTATGAAGAACCTCGTCCTTCTGCGGAAATGTCGTTGAGTGCCAAACTACAAGAATGGCGAATCAGGCATAGAGTTTCAAGAAATTGTGCGACTGACTTAATTAATATTTTGCGCGGTGAAAATTTAGTTGTAGATTCCTTCTATAAATTCAAGTCTCCTAAACGGCCATCTATTTATAGCATTGGGGGAGGGTCTTATTTGCATATTGGAATGTATTTCCAATTATGTAAGATAATGGAAAACGCGGAACTCCCTAAAACGATTATTCTTGACATCAATGTGGACGGATTGCCTCTTTATAAAAGCTCGAAAACGCAGCTTTGGCCAATTTTGGTCAAAGCTGTAAATATTAGAAGCTCGCCGGTGTTCCCAGTTGGTGTATTTTTAGGTAGTACTAAACCATCTACTTCTGACGAATTTTTAGGTATGGTAGTTGAAGAAATGACTTCCTACATAGAAAAAGGAATTATCATAGAAGGAGAAACATTTTCTATAGATATTAGAGGTATACTATGCGATGCGCCAGCAAGAGCGTTCATAAGTGGGACTCCTTCTCACACTTCGCGACACGGGTGTTCTAAGTGTACACAGGTTGCCAAGAAAATAGATGGCGTTTTAACATATGCCACTCAATCTGGAGTCTTAATAACGGACGAAGATTTTAAACTCAGAAACTACCCTAACCATCATAGTGCCCTATACCTAAAAAAAAAATTCTCCTTTAGAAGACCTCAATATAAAAATGGTCACACAAATACCTTTGGGCTGCATGCACTTAATTGACCTGGGTGTAATGCGAAAGTTTTTATTGAGGTTAATAAAACGAAAAATGATTTCAGAAACAAACATCAAAAACATTTCGAATAAACTTTTGCATGTACGTAATTCTATCACCAAGGAATTCGTTCGGAAGCCTCGTTCTCTTGATGAAATCTTAAATTGGAAAGCCACGGAACTGCGCCAGTTTCTTCTATACACTGGCATATTTTCATTAAGAGGAGAAGTGAATGATGATATTTACTATTTATTTTTACAGTTGCATTGTGCTTATAGAATGCTATGCTGTCCAAAACAATGCAATTCAAATTTGGATACAGCACAAATACTTCTTAATATTTTCGTTGAAAATTTTGCCATTATATTTGGGCCGAATAGCATATCGTATAACGTCCATGGCTTGCTGCATTTAAAAAATACAATTAAACATATTGGCAATCCTTCCCAAAATTCCTGTTACTCTTTTGAAAATCATCTGCAACATTTAAAAAAATCCATCAAGAAACCACATAAAATTTTAGAACAAATACATAGAACTGTTATAGAACAGAAGTTCGATTTGCATACAAATATCAATGGACTAGATATTGCGAAGAAAATATATACATTTGAGGACTGCTTTTTAACACTAAAAAGTCCCAATAATATATGCTACATTAAAAATTGCATTCCTTTGACAATATCAAATTTTTCTCATATTGGTGATGATGGTATAGTTACAGGTAGAAAAATGAAAAATATAAAAAGCTTTTATACAGAACCCTGCGATTCCATTTCTTTAGGCGTAATGTTAGCAGATCTGGAGCCTTCAGATATATACGAGAGTTTTCCACTGTCCGAAATAGAATGCAAAGCAATTGGCATTCCAATGGATAATTCTTTGTTACTAATACCAATTCTACACGCTTGTCAGTAAATGTTAATTTTATTTCTTTTTTAATTTTTTATTTTATTTTAATAATAGAAACTACAAATCACACAAATCATGAGTGATTCCAGCAGCCCACTTAAGAAAATAAAACGAGTTTCAATTGCAAACAATATGGAAAGTAAGTCAGTAAAATTGTAATGAGATTGAAAAATTGGCTTTTCGACTTTTAAAAATTTTAGAAAATGTAAACTTTCATTTCAATATAAAAATATCAATGTAAACTTTTCAGCTCTCTGCACTAAAGAAAAAGTGGATTCTATATTTTTTTGTTAAACAATGAATTTTTTACTATTAGTTTAAGTTTATTTCTGTAAAACTTAAAGGTTGTAATTATCTTAAGTGCAGCTAAAATGTTAAAATAACCCACTTTTTTCAGTGTAAAATTTTGTGAAATTCATCTCTTGCTATAAATACCTTTGGGTTTATGTATAAATCGCTACGACATTAAACGTTGATTAATTCAATTTATAGATAACGAACGATTTTTGCAATTCGAATTTTGCATTCTTACAATTCGTTTCTTTACTACATTTTTGTAGACCAAATACCACCTGAAATGCAGACAAATATATTATTAAAGAAGGTCGACCAATTAACGGAATCGACACATAACATGCAAACACAACTGAATGTTATTCAAGGTAATACTATTTATATAAATTATATTTATTAGTCCTTATTATTATTATTTATTATATTTCAGGTCAACTTCGTGTCATTGTAGAGGCCCTTGCTGAGAACAAAGCCGTGACAAACAAACTAGTGCGGCAGCACAATAATGACGTTTCAATTCAGCAATTATTTCCGATACAAAGTGTTGAATCGTTAATCAAAGTTGATAGCGAAATTAACGAAAATAACAAAAAATGCTATGTAAGAACTTGTTACATTAAAAGACAAAATGATTTATTTATTACCACCTTTTTTTATTTTCTTTTAGGTTGCAGCCATTGGAGCCATACTTCAACCTGCGGGGGTGCTTAAAAACATTCGCTATATTATAGCAGACGACGTAACAATGGCCTTCAATCTCGAAGGCGTACATGGAAAGAGAAGCTTAAAAAGGATGGAAAACTTTTATAGCGTTCTATTGGGTAATATATTAAAAATATTACTTGAATTTTATATCTAATCTCTTACCAATTTCAGAAGCCGTTTCCGGACTTACCAACAACTGCGGGCCACCCGAGGAATGCATTCGAAAGTCGCTGCAGCGACAAAAGAAGAGACAATTTAAAAATAAAAGTTTGGTCAATACCAAAAAGGCCGAGTCTTTTAGTGAAAATTAAGACATTGTGCTAAAATTTAATTTTAATTATTATATTATTAAAAAAAATATTTTTTGTTTTAAACAATGAAATGAATTTTATATGGACTATTGCTAAAAGTAACTCTAAATTTTAAGTTTTGTTTCCTCTTCCTAATATGTTTTTAAAAATGAATTCATAATATTATTTTGTTTTTAAGGGATTTTGATTTTTTTTTAATAAACCAAATAAAAAGAATTTTTTATAATAAATAAAACGGCTTTTAACAGAAACCAGGGATCTTTAGAAACTATTTACTAGGGTACATACTTTATTCTAATTATTACACTAAATACGATTTCATAGTTATATATATACTTTCGATGTGTTCCTTATGTAACCCGTCTTGTGGATCCAGTTATTTCAATATTTACAATTCTCTCTCATTTCATTCTCGGATCTATGCTACTTATTTGACTGGAGATAAGTAATGCTAAGAATATCCAATTGACTCCCTCCAATGACATCCCCATGTTAAATTCACCAGTTAAATACATGTCGAGTAGATTTGGGAGTGACTAGTGGTACTTATTGGTGATAGGTGAATTTGATAGACAATAACTAGTTACTTGAACATGCGGGAATGAGTTGGGAAAGTTTCCTATATATGTATGTGTGGAAGAGCGAATGACGTTCATTCCAACTCGTATATGAATGTAGTGGTGGAGTTTAATGTGGAAATTGCAAAGTGAATCATGCTACCATTGTTGTTTTCCTAACGTTCATTGATAAATTGAAATTGTATGTAATGGGGACTCACCTAGCTATTAGAACTTTGTATAGATTTTATGATAACATTACGTTTTTATACGTGTCCTATGATCGTAACAGAATTGGTATTCATTCATTGCTATGACGTTAGCTTCATCTCCACGGGAATGCTTTTGTCTGATTCTATTACAAAATTAATTGACGAAATAATATTTTTCATTGAAATTGCTTCAATTGCAGAATCTATCACAGATTTAATTACGTATAAACACAACTATTACTGTTCAAAAGCAAAAATGTCGCAAATAACACCAGCCCTTAGAATCCAAGCCAAAAATACTTCAGCTGTAAAAGTTTAGTTGCGCTTTTTGGTATACAATAAAGTAGGCAGTGCATCCACACTGCATGAATCGGTGGCAATAACGTAAACGAGTAATTAAACTAGTTTATGATCATTCGTTTACGTTATTGCAACCAATTCATGCAGTATAGATGCATGAAAGGTAGTGCTGTTTCCCTTCACGCCAACAATGCTATACTCAAGATTATATATCACTTCTGAGCAATATTTCTGTTAAAATGAGCAATTATATCAGCGCTATGTAGAAGCTGCTCTAAATCGGGACATCGCCCACAAAAATCAGCGCTGATTCGGTTGTTTTGTAAGCAGTTGGTACTGTCTCTTTCCTTTAGAATCCTGCTGAAATAGTGCTCCATTTTATAAATTTATTCGAATTGGCTACCTTTGGCACAAAATTCTCGTATCGCCTTCAAACGGCCGATAAAGCCACCATACGCTACACGAAAGTGGCTTTACAGTATTTTGGTCCATTCCCGGCGAAGTGCCATTTGATATGATCAACACTTTGTTTTTTAGAGCTGACCTTACTCTATACACGGATGAAAAAGACTGTTTTTCATATGTTTGGCTATAAACATTATATATTTGGAACACAAATTTTTAAACACTAATATAATGTTCATAAACTAGCATATAATGTTCATAAACTAGCATAACATGTTTGGGACATATATGTTAATATGTTAGAACATATTATGTTTGGGACATAAAATGTTTGTAAATATAATATGCTTGGATGCAAACATATATTAATTTAGAAATAGCCTATAAACATATATGTGTTTAGTAGCTTGGAGCGCTATTTAACAGGGAGCGATATTGAATTAAGTTGGTGGTTGTTGCTTGTTATTACAAAATTAACATTTCATTTTTCCTTGGGCAATTGATCAGCTACTTCTTTGATCCTTACAAACGCTGTTCGAATCCCCGTCCGGCAAAAGGTAAAATTAAAATAAAAACAAGTATATACAGCAGTAAGTTCGGCCGGGCCGAATCTTAAATACCCACCACCATGAACCAAATATTAGGGTTTCCTTTGAAATTTCAGGAGGGCTTGAGGACTTGAGGACACTACCCGAAGATAAATTTAAAGATTTCACCTATGAGGACTATATCAGATTCTGGATTTATAAGAACCATTTTTGTTTGAGGTTTAGAGGAATCATTAACATCTCTTGTAAGTGTGCAAGAAAATTATAAAATAACGTCTTGATTTGAAATCTTAAATCTGTAGAAGTAAAATCTGGAAATTTTACATTGAGTTTCAAGCAATTTTCATGATCAGTGCGCCTTCTACACCCTCAAGAAGTGAAGTCGGTCTATATGGAGGCATTACCAAATGGACCGACAAAAACTTAATCCGATACACGTTTTTGTGAGCCTAAAATACCAGAATATTTACAATTTCAGGCATATCAGATAAAAACTACGGTTTCTAGAAACCCAAGGAGTTAAATCGGGAGATCGTTCTTATGGGGGCTATACTAAAATATGGACCGATACTCACCATTTTCGGCACACCTCTTTGTGACCCGAAAATACCTCAAGATTTCCAATTTCAGGCAAATATAATAAAAACTTAGGATTCTAGAAGCCCAAGAAGTAAAATTGGGAAATTGGTCTATATGGGGGCTATACCAAAATATGGACCGATACTCACCATTTTCAGCACACCTCTTTATGGTCCTAAAATACCTCTAGATTTCCAATTTCAGACAAATTGGATAAAAACTACGGTTTCTATAAGCCCAAGACCCCAAATCGGGAGATCGATCTATATGGGGGCTATACCCAAATATGGACCGATACTCACAATTTTTGGCACACGTATTTGTGGTCCTACAATACCTCTAGATTTCCAATTTCAGGTAAATTGAATAAAAACTGCGGTTTCTATAAACCCAAGAAGTAAAATCGGGAGATCGGTCTATATGGGGGCTATACCAAAATATGGACCGATACTCACAATTTTTGGCACACATATTTGTGGTCCTACAATTCCTCTAGATTTCCAATTTCAGATAAATTGAATAAAAACTGCGGTTTCTATAAGCCCAAGAAGTAAAATCGGGAGATCGGTCTATATGGGGGCTATACCAAAATATGGACCGATACTCACAATTTTTGGCACACGTATTTGTGGTCCTACAATACCTCTAGATTTCCAATTTCGGGTAAATTGAATAAAAACTGCGTTTTCTATAAGCCCAAGAAGTAAAATCGGGAGATCGGTCTATATGGGGGCTATACCAAAATATGGACCGATACTCACAATTTTTGGCACACGTATTTGTGGTCCTACAATACCTCTAGATTTCCAATTTCAAGTAAATTGAATAAAAACTGCGGTTTCTATAAGCCCAAGAAGTAAAATCGGGAGATCGGTCTATATGGGGGCTATACCAAAACATGGACCGATACTCACCATTGTTGGCACACCTCTTTATGGTCATAAAATACCTCTAGATTTCAAATTTCAGGCAAATTGGATAAAAACTACGATTTCTATAAGCCCAAGACCCCAAATCGGGAGGTCGGTTTATATGGGGACTATATCAAAACCTGGACCGATATAGCCCATCTTCGAACTTGACCTGCCTGCAGACAAAAGACGAGCTTGTGCAAAATTTCAGCACGATTGCTTCATTATTGAAGACTGTAGCGTGATTACAACAGACAGACAGACAGACAGACAGACAGACAGACGGACAGACGGACATCGTTATATCGTCTTAGAATTTCTCCCTGATCAAGAATATATATACTTTATATAGTCGGAAATCGATATTTCGATGCGTTACAAACGGAATGACAAACTTATTATACCCCCGTCACCATTCTATGGTGGTGGGTATAAAAATCATAAAATTGAATAATTTCTTCTACAATGTTTGTATTACAGAAAAAGGTGCTAAGAACTAAAAAATCTCGTGGAAGTGAGAAAGATGTGGGGGAATATACAATTAGGCAGAAACAAAATTTTGAGCATTCAGGTCGAAAACCTATGTTGTTATATATATAGCACCTGTTTATTTTCGTAATTCATTATGATTGTAAATATATAAATAAATAAATAAAATTTTGAGCACAATATTGTTTGGGAGAATTTTTTTTAAGCATATAATATTTTTGGGTGCAAAATGCTTCCAAACATATTATATGTTCACATAATAACATATTGTTTTTTGGAAGACTACATTATTGAATTTGGATGCAAAAATACAAAATGTTTGGAACTTAGACTACCCAAACATATATTGTTTAGACCAATATGCTTTCAAACATATTATATATTGGAAGAGATCAAACATATAAATGTTTGGGCAATACCCAAAAATATATATGCTTGAAGCAAAATATGTTTGGGAGTATATGTTACAGAAGCGATTTTTTGTGAGCGTGTAGTAAATTTAGCCAACATTTTAAAAATTTTATTTCTATAGAAAATTTTGTCAAAATTTTAATTCTATAGAAAATTTTGTCAAAATTTTATTTCTATAGAAAATTTTGTCAAAATTATTTTTTCTATAGAAAATTTTGTCAAAATTATTTTTTCTATAGAAAATTTTGTCAACTTTTATTTCTATAGAAAATTTTGTCAAAATTTTATTTCTATAGAAAATTTTGTCAAAATTTTATTTTATAGAAAATTTTATTTCTATGGAAAGTTGTGACAAACTTTATTTTTCTAGAATAATTTATAAAATTTTTATTTCTATAGAAAATTTTGTCAAAATTTTATTTCTGTAGAAAATTTTGTCAAAATTTTATTTCTGTAGAAAATTGTGTCAACATATTATTCCTATAGAAAAAAAATATTTTATTTCCATTTTATTTCTATAGAAAATTTTGTCAAAATTTTATTCCTATAGAAAATTTTGTCAAAATTATTTTTTCTATAGAAAATTTTGTAAACTTTTTTTCTATAAAAAATTTGTCAAAATTTTATTTCTATAGAAAATTTTGTCAAAATTTTATTTTATAGAAAATTTTGTCAAAACTTTATTTTATAGAAAATTTTGTCAAAATTTTATTTCTATGGAAAGTTGTGACAAACTTTATTTTTCTAGAATAATTTATCAAAATTTTATTTCTGTAGAAAATTGTGTCAACATTTTATTCCTATAGAAAAAAATATTTTATTTCCATTTTATTTCTATAGAAAATTTTGTCAAATTTTTATTTCTATAGAAAATTTTGTCAAAATTTTATTCCTATAGAAAATTTTGTCAAAATTATTTTTTCTATAGAAAATTTTGTCAACTTTTATTTCTATAAAAAATTTGTCAAAATTTTATTTCTATAGAAAATTTTGTCAAAATTTTATTTTATAGAAAATTTTGTCAAAATTTTATTTTATGGAAAATTTTGTCAAAATTTTATATTATACAAAATTTTGTAAAAATTTTATTTTATAGAAAATTTTGTCAAAATTTTATTTCTATGGAAAGTTGTGACAAACTTTATTTTTCTAGAATAATTTATCAAATTTTTATTTCTATAGAAAATTTTGTCAAAATTGTATTTCTGTAGAAAATTGTGCCAACATTTTATTCCTATAGAAAAAAAATATGTTATTTCCATAGAAAAATTTTGTCAAATTTTTATATCTATAGAAAATGTTGACAAAAGTTTATTTCTGTAGAAAATTTTCTCAAAATTTTATTTCATTAGAACATTTTTTATTTCTATAGAAAATTTTGTCAAAATTTTATTTCTATAGAAAATTTTGTCAAAATTTTATTTCTATAGAAAATTTTATCGCAATTTTATTTCTGTAGAAAATTTTGTCAAAATTTTATTTCCATAGAAAATTTTGTCAAAATTTTATTTTATAGAAAATTTTGTCAAAACTTTATTTCATTAGAGAATTTTCTCCAAATTTTATTTCTATAGTAAATTTTGTCAAAATTTTATTTCTATAGAAAATTTTGTCAAAATTTTATTTCTATAGAAAATTTTGTCAAAATTTTATTTCTATAGAAAATTTTATCGCAATTTTATTTCTGTAGAAAATTTTCTCAAAATTTTATTTCCATAGAAAATTTTGTCAAAATTTTATTTTATAGAAAATGTTGTCAAAATTTTATTTTATAGAAAATTTTGTCAAAATTTAATTTCTATGGAAAATTTTGACAAATTTTATTTTTCTAGAATAATTTATCAAACTTTTATTTCTATAGAAAATTTTGTCAAAATTTTTTTTCTGTAGAAAATTTTGTCAAAATTTTATTTCTATAGAAAATTTTGTCAACATTTTATTTCTACAGAAAATTTTATTTCTATAGAAAATGTTGCAAAAATGTTATTTATACAGAATATTTTATTTGTATTTTCTGTACGTGTACGAACGTTACCGTACACTTGCAGCACACTATACACACATATACAAAATCCCAGAAGTGGTACTAACCGAAATATTTGAAACAATATTAAAACAAACCATCAACGCACAAGCAACGCATACAGTCAAGCTGTTATATTTATAAAGCACAGTTTTAGTCGCCCAGGATACGGTTGCCACAGTTGGGATATTTACCAAAAATGGCAGATTTTTTTTCCCATTTGGTAGATTTTGCTAAACAAGCTATAGAATTAAAATTTTGACAAAATTTTCTATAAAAACAAAATTTTCTATAGCAATAAAATATTGACAAAATTTCTATAGAAATTAAATTTTTACAAATCTTTTTATACAAATAAAATTTAGAGAAAATTTTATATCGAAATAAAGTGTTGACATAACTTTCATGGAAATAAAATTTTGAGATAATTTTCTATACCAAAAAAAAAAATACAAAATTTTCTATTGAAATAAAATTGTAAAAATTTTATATAGAAATTAATTTTTGACAAAATTTTCGATAGAAATAAAATTGTGAGAAAATTTTCATAGAATTTCTGTAGATATAAAATTTGAGAAAATTTTCTATAGCAATAAATTTTTGGCAAATTTGCAATAGAAATAAAATTTTCTATAGAAATAAAATTTTGACAAAATTTGCAATAGAAATAAAATTTTGAGAAATATTTCTACAATAATAAAATTTTGACGAAATTATCTATAGAAATAAAATTTTGACAAAATTTTCTATAGAAGAAAAATTGTGAAACAAATTTTCTATAGAAATAAAATTTTGAGAAAATTTTCTATAGAAATAAAATTGTAAAAAAAAAAATCTATATAAATAAAATTTCGACAAAATTTTCTATAGAAATAAAATTTTGAAATAAAATTTTGAGAAAATTTTTATAGAAATTTTCTAAAGAAATAAAAATTTGACAAATTTTTCTATAGAACTACAATTTTGACAAAATTTTCAATAGAAATAACATTTTTGCAAAATTTTCTATAGAAGTAAAATTTTGACAAAATTTTCTGTACAAATAAAATTTTGACAAAGTTTTCTATACAAATAAAAGTTTGAGAAAATTTTCTTTAGAAATAAAATTTTGATAAATTTTTCTATAGAAATAAAATGTTGACAAAATTTTCTATAAATTCAATATCTCTTAAAATTTTAGTTTTGGTGTTATTTCAATCAAAATCCGTTGTGAGTAAGATCTTCCACAGTGGCTCAGCGGCCGTTTCCTATCGAGGAAATTGTATCGGAATCTAGAATAAGATGGGCGTTAAATAGCTTTGGACCATTCAAATTCCCCGGACCTGATGGAATTACTCCGGCGGAGTTACAAGCACTGACTGACAAAATTATCTCCTGGTTATCGGCGATATATAAAGGATGGGGCGATATATGGGATGGGGAAGAAGGGAAACAAAAGTCGTTTTCATTCCTAAAGCGGGAAAAGCCTCTTACTCGAGTACGAAGGATTTCCGAGCAATCAGCTTATTCTCATTCCTACTTAAGACTCTGGAGAGGATGATAGATATTTATCTTAGAACTAGCATCGATTCTAGTTTGCTCTCGAAAGGACAGCATGCATACTCGAAGGGCAGGTCTACTGAGACCGTATTACATGAACTAGTCAGCTTTATTGAAAGCTCACTATCTTCCAAAGAATACACAATACCTAAAACCAAAAATTGTGCATTGACTATACACGGCAGTGGTTAGATCTATAATGCTATATGGTGTTGTAGTCTGGTGGCCGGCACTTCACCAGCCAACAAATTTAGACAAAGTTCAGCGTATGGCGTGTTTGTGTATGTCAGGCGCATTCAGCAAGACAGGAACAAATTGTGGGCATTATATATACTCAGACAGTCAACCTGCCATAAACTCTTTGGACTCTGTGTTCCTCAACTCGAAAACGGCCATTGACTGCCGTAAATCTCTCAATGAGATGGATGAGCAGTACAATATTCACTTAATATGGTTGCCTGGTCATAGGAACATACTGGGGAACTGCGAAGCGGATGAGTTGGCGAGGCTAGGGACTACCTTACATATTCCAGGGGAACTAGAATCTGTTGGTATGCCCCTGGCTACCTGTAAGCTCATGCTGTGTGAGAAGACTTTTATGATGGCAAATGTTCGATGGGATAATTGCAAGGGTTGTAACGACACTAAGCATGGTCCCATTTGAACTTAAACCGCACACTAGATATGCTAGTGTTCTCGAGACGTCAGATATCACTCCTGATATCTGATATAACGGGTCGCTGTCTGATAAGCGATTGTATGAGCTGTCATGATGCGGAGGAAAAGGAATCAATTAAACACCTCTTGTGTGAGTGTCCTGCATTTTGTATAAAGCGCAAGCAACTTTTAGGAGCATATAGCTTCAGATTAATATTATTGATATTATTAATTTTTGTTATTGATTTTTGTTTCAATTAAAATTTTTTTTGAATCAATTAAATATTTAATTGAATATTTTTTAAAACTCAATTAAGACTTTAATTGGAAAAATTCTGCTCTTTGCACACAAATTTAATAAAAAACAAGTGTATACGGCCGTAAGTTCGGCCAGGCCGAATCTTATGTACCCTCCACCATGGATTGCGTAGAAACTTCTACGAAAGACTGTCATCCACAATCGAATTACTTGGGTTGTGGTATCTTAAAACTTCTTAACATCGTTTTCTAAATTGTGAGTTAGTCCATACGTGGTATATATTAGACAAAAAAAGTTATGTATAGTTAAGTCTACAAATAATTACGAATTGATATCTACTTTTTGCACGGTACGTAGAGAGCCAGAATTGATATATGGGGGTCGCTTATATGGGGGCTATATACAATTATGAACTTGATATGGACCAATTTTTGTGTGATTGGGGATCGATTTATCTGAGGGCTATATATAACTATAGACCGCTATGGACCTAGTTAGGCATGGTTGTTAACGACCATATACTAGCACAATGTACCAAATTTCAACTCTTGGCGTGGTACATTGGCTCCTCCAGGAGGCTCCAAAACCAAATCTCGGGATCGGTTTATATGAGGCTATTTATGATTATGGACTGATATGGACCACTTTTGGCATGGCTGTTAAATATCATATACTATCACCACGTAACAAATTTCAAGCAGATCGGATGAATTTTGCTTCTCCAAAAGGCACCGGAGGTCAAATCTGGGGATCGGTTTATATGGGAACTATATATAATTAAGGACTGATGGGAACCAATTCTTGCATGGTTGTTGTATACCATATACTAATATCACGTACCAAATTTCAACCGAATGGGAAGAATTTTGCTCTTCCAACGGGCTCTGGATGTCAAATCTGGGGATCGGTTTATATGGGGCCTATATATATTTATGGGCCGATACCGACCAATTTTTGCATGGTAGTTTGAGGCCATATATTAACACCACGTACCAAATTTCACTGAATCAGATGAATTTTGGTCTTCCAAGAGGCTCCGGAGGTCAAATCTGGTGATCGGTTTATATGGGGGCTATATATAATTATGGACCGATGTGGACCAATTTTTGCATGGATATTAGAGACCATATACTAACACCATGCACCAAATTTCAGCCTGATCGGGTGAAATTTGCTTCTCTTAGCGGCCTCGCAAGCCAAATCGGGGGATAGGTTTATACGGGGGCTATATATAGTTATGGACCGATGTGGACCAATTTTTGCATGGTTGTTAGAGACCATATATTAACACCATGTACCAAATTTCAGCCGGATCGGATGAAATTTGCTTCTCTTAGATGCCTCGCAAGCCAAATTCGGGGGTCCGTTTTTATGGGGGCTAATATTTTTTTTTTAATTTGGTAGAATTGTAGTAAAATGTTCTTCAAAATTTAGTAGATTGTATTCGGTACGGGTGGCAACCGTGGCTCACGAGCCTATGTAAAAATACTTTATTTAAAAGACACACTTTCTTACAAACGATGCACCAAATAAAACGCTTGGAAACAGAAATAATGGAATTTTACATATATTCCAAAAATTTCCCAAGCTTTCGCATGTTCGGCATTACATACTACTACATTAGTACACACAAAAAAATATATTATGAATTTTTACATAAATTGGTACATTTTTAATAATTTATGGACTCTTTCATAAAATAGATGTACGTTTACGTAATATATTTTTTGGTAAATATTTGTTGTTATAAATTATTATCTTTTTAATAATGTGCATGGACTCTTTCATACAATTCATGAAACTTTACAAAATATATCCAAAATACTGGTTTTCTCTTAGCATGAGAGAGCCACAATATAGTGTTACTCTCAAAGGTATACAATACAAGCATAGCATACAAACAATACAAGCATACAATACGAGACAAAAAAGACAAACATAGCGTTTTTTAAAGTAACACGTGTCTTTACTGTGTTCGGTTTGTTCAGTCCAGTTTGATTCGCCGTCGAGATCGGAAGATTATTTATTACTGCAAAGGTTGATGAAAAAAGTAACTTTAACCACGTTTCAATTGCTCATGTTTATAACTAAATTAAAATAATCATGTTTATAACTAAATAAAACATAATAAAATTATGTTTTCTTGCTTGCTGGGCTTTAACGGATTTTTGTAATAAATGGGCCTATTATGTATGCAATTAGGGCAAATGAAATGCAAAAGAAAAAAGGAAACGTTACATTTAATGTATGCCGTTTTAATGACTATTATGTAAAAGTACATAATTTTTCAGTATCGTATACTTCATTTATAATATAAAAAATTTCATTAAAATTATGTATTCATCCGTACTCATTCAAAACCAGTATTTTTGTAAATTATGAATCGTTTTCATACAATTTATGAATTCAGTGTTTGGAAAATTTTAAGAACACTATTCATAAAATAAATGTATTATTTTTTTGTGTGTATGTAATGCGTCCTTTAAAAGGTGTCAACGTTTTGCAAAAAAAATCAAAATTTTTTACAGAGAAAAGCTTAACACAAACCATACAAATCTTTGTCAAAAAATCCAATTTTACAAAAGATCTGTCAGCGGATAGATTTGGCAACCCTAGTAGCCAAATCCCAAAATAGTGAAGGAAATGTTGCACATTCTCTATTTTTTGTAAAGGGTACAAAAAAAACGAGTTAGTTACTTAATTTAATCATTTTCCAAACTTTGATCGTCTTTTTGGTGGTACAGTGTAATATTTAAAACTGTTTTAACTGTATAATACGAGTAGTCATTGGTTTTTATATATAAATCTAGTGGGTTGTCATATTGCGGAGAGAAAGGCTAAATTTAAATATTGACCAAAACCACAACAACTGTGGAAACCTAATCATCACCAGTTTTTGTCATATATATGGTACGGTCTAGTACCAGAACATGAAATTCTCATGTCACAGTCCAATTATTTGTGAATAACCAACTCCTCTGACCATGTCACCAAAAGCACTCACTCAACGTTTAATTACAAACTTGTGCAAGGTGACGGATAATTGATTGTTTTTGTTAGAGTTGCGTTGCAATTGGTTGCATGAAAATATTGACTAGAGGAAGCACTAACGAAGTAGAAAACGGACATTGCATTACGATGCCAACAAAACAGGAAATCATAGACATGATGGAAAATCATTTACCGGGAGAAGCGATAAATATTGGTCCCAGCCAGCTGCCACCAGCATATCCAGCATTGGATCAAACTGTCAGTGATCAGCAACAGCCTCTAAATCAGAGCGCGGCAGGAGGAGGAAGTGGAGGGCGCTTAGGCAGTATTTATTCCATAACTCAGGCACCAATTAGTAAGATTTTGGGGAAAAATAATTTTGAATTATAGAGAATCTTTTGTGTCTTCCTTTTTTTTTGTGAACATATCGCTGGCGGTGGGCGATTAACGAAATATTTTGTTGTTATTAAAATTTATCTAAAATAATCCATTAATGCTTTAATATACAGAAAATAGGCAAAGGTTCTTAAGGTCCACCGGAACATTTTTTCAAAAACCATAGGGAAAATTCGTCTATAAGTCCAAAGTCTGGGTCTGAAGGAAGAAAGGTAGTGTAGATATTGGTAAGCCCAGAAAAAAATTGAACACCTCTTTTGAAGATAGCCGAATACTTTCAACTGAAAAGCTGGCCGGATAGTTAAATTGTCTGTCTTTTTTGGGCGTGGTGCTAAGGCTATCCCTAAACTTAAATCGTATAAAGATCTGAAAGTTCCAGATAGCGAAGCTGTAAAGAATTTGGAAGCGAACAACGAGCTTAAGATTTAAAGTCTCATTTAAGAACAAAAAAATACTCCTCCATAATGGATAATGAAACCTACATATTGGAAGATTTTATGGAACTTTAAGGTGTATGGCTTGAGCATTTGGTACTGTAGAATATAAAAAATCAAGCAACATTTCCCAAGAAAATTTTTGTAAAGAAAGTGAGCATCAAATTTAAAAACCAATTTTATAAATAAAAGTACTCCTGCATGGGTGATGGATGCCACCTGGTCAAGACTTCCATTTGATTAACGCACATGGTAATATAGAGATACAATATGGATCAAAAAGTAAAAAGAAATTCCCAAAAACCAAACAAAATTCCTTGTATGACAAACAAGCAGTTAGGGTAAGCAAAGTCATAAATATTTAACAGACGAAATAAAGAGTACACGACTTCTTAATGTCAGACGTTTATCAACCAAAAGATAGCCGACTGGAGCGACCGATCGCCGACCAGTGATCTTTCATCCCTCTCCCACTTCATGTTGCCCAGAGGATGTTCCAGGACATCATCAACGCAGCAGTCGATCGCTTCATACTCGCTGGTCTAGAAATTGCTATGATAGTCGAAGAGCACAAGAAGAAGAAGTTGAAATCTGCACTAAGATTCCTCTCGAATCCGGTGATGATGATTCCTCTCGAGGGGTGATGGGATCTCAGTCACCTTTGGCGACGAAGAGATGCGCCAGGTTTTTCTACCAACAAATTGTTGAGCATCCCGAGAGTGATAGACCGAAAAGCCATTCTTCGCATTCGTGGTATCCGAGCCAGCGACACTCCACGATTTATCCCAGCCGATGTAAAATTTTTAACAGACGAAACAACACGTAGACGATTTCACAGCTTCTTAATGCCGAACGTTTATCAAACAAAATAAAGCCAACTGGGACGGCTTTAACGAACACACCGAGTGTCGTCTCTGTGAGCTTCCGCGTGAGTAGAAATCCGATCTTCGCATTCGTGATGTCCAAACCAGCAATACTCGGCAATTTATCCCAGCCGAAGTAAAATTTTTAACGGGCGAAGAAACACGTAGGACTCGCAGACGAAGCAGCAGGACTCGCAGACGAACGTAATGAGTACCGACGTGCTAAACCTACTAGTAGCACCTGAATAAATGTATCCTAGGGACAGGTAAGATGTGATCGACAGTAAGAGACCTCTCGAGTAGAGATGTGCGCGTGACTTAAATTTCACTCACGCACATTCACGAAACAAAATATTTATTCACGCACGCTCACGCTCGATATGTGTGGTAGCCAATCCCATTCACGCACATTCACGAAATGAAGACCCGTACTCACGCACGAACTACTTTTAAAGACTCACGTTCACTCACGATTCACGACAATTCACGTGATTCACGACAAATTCACGAGACTCACGATGGTTTCCAAAGGAAATCAGCAAAGGTAACAAAATTCAAAAATAGAATACAGTTCGAGAGCAAAATTAATTTCAGTTAACATACGAGTGTGAATTAAATCTTGATTATTTTCGTGAGCGTGATTTTGCCGGAATTTTATTCATGCACATTCAGGAACCGATTTTATTTCTCAAGCACGCTCACGCACGACATATTTATTGTAGTCCCATTCACGCGAGTTACTTTGGATTTTGTTCGCGACTCACGTGATTCATGCGTGAATCACGCGTGTCACGAGAATTTCGTGTCACGCGCACACTTCTACTCTCGAACTCAACTACAATGCATGATAGGTTCCCAGTCACATTTTGTGACGTGACGGTGACTGATCCGAAGAGATGCGCTCTCACATTCTTAGTCTGCCAGCTAGCGAAATTTACACCACCACAGTTACCAATTTTATCAACAGCGCAAAACAATCGAAGGAGCTAAACCCCAACACCATTAGCACAGCTACTGCATGCTAATGCTGGAACAGACTCCTCACTTTGTCCTTGAAATCACTCATTATACTCGATGTCTCGAAAATGGGAAGGTTGCTCGAGCAATGGTGAGTCGTGCAGATTGATTTCCACTTTCTCGTCAGTTTCCAAGCCACTTGAGGCACTAATTCTCCCCAGCCTTGTGGAGAATTTTCCAGTTGATAGCCATGAACATGGATTCCGTAAAGTACATAGCACCAAAACCGACTTACATGTCATTAAACATACAGAAATAAGGGACTCAAACAGTCCAAGACGTGTCACAGGACGGGCATCGTGGCGTTTGACCTATCGAAGACTTGCGATACGAATAATATAGATCTGTTAGAACGCTGCCCTTACAGCGAGAGGATGTCTCCATAGTACACCACTAGATTATCTGACGTTACAGTGACAGTATATCCCTGCAGTGCACCCCCCAATCATCTTTATGTGGAGACCAAGATGCTCCCGGTACTTAGCCAGAATTATATTGTATCGAAACAGTATCTCCTGGGCTAGTATCGCCCACCCTATCCAAACCACCATCTTATGGACAGATGTAGCGTTACAAAAGAGAGTCTTTGGATCAATCAGCATACCAGGCAGGTCTGAATAGGATTCGTGAAAAGCTACAAGATTAATCCTGATCGAAGGACCGTCAATCACCGTGCAGAAATGGTTAGGTTAGGTTAGGTTAGGTTAGGTATAGTGGCAGCTCGATGTATCAGGCTCACTTAGACTATTCAGTCCATTGTGGTACCACATTGGTGAACTTCTCTCTTATCACTGAGTGCTGCCCGATTCCATGTTAAGCTCAATGACAAGGGACCGCCTTTTTATAGCCGAGTCCGAACGGCGTTCCACATTGCAGTGAAACCACATAGAGAAGATTTGAAACCCTCAGAAATATCACCAGCATTACTGAGGAGGGAAAAACCACCGCTGAAAAACTTTTTGGTGTTCGGTCGAAGCAGGAATCGTACCCACGACCTTGTGTATGCAAGGCGGGCATGCTAACCATTTCACCACGGTGGCTCCCTACAGCAATGGTTAGTATGTGCACGTTGCATACACACAAAAAAAAAATTTCAGCGGATGATTATCCCCTATTATTACTGAGAGGGGATAACCATTCGAACTCGGCTATAAATAGGAGGTCACTTGTCATTGTCGGGCAGCACTCAGTGATAGGAGAGAAATTCACCACTGGACTGAATAGTCTAATGGTGTTTTATTTTCTGAAAAAAGTGCTTTGCCTCCATTTTGTCTGTACAGAATGCGAATTTTTAAAATGTTTCCAGCAACCTAAAAATATGCTATCATTTCGGCGGGCAAAAAATAATTGAAAGGAGCAACAGGGTAATCGAAGCACTCTCGTTTGTCGGCAGTGCTGAAAATGCCCGCAATTTGCCTCTATGCGTGGCACTATTTTCACAAGAGAATTCGAAGCTCTTCGCACTTTTGCCCGTTTGTTTTAGAAAAGAACCGAAAAAGTTAATTTTCCAGGCAAAATGCAAAAAAGTGCGTATTTTTACAA
Organism: Haematobia irritans; assembly: GCF_050003625.1. Taxonomy (NCBI): domain Eukaryota; kingdom Metazoa; phylum Arthropoda; class Insecta; order Diptera; family Muscidae; genus Haematobia; species Haematobia irritans. Next base: position 98,496,911 of record NC_134401.1, on the reverse strand, counting down.
GAAAAGAAAACACCATAAGTGAGTCTGAAATATCGGGATGCCACTATACCTAACCTAACTTAACAACTCATTACACCAGAGGAAGCTAAATTTTTTCGGTCAAGGAAACTTTCTGATCAAAGCAATATTTTGCATATTCGTATTATGATTACTTCATATCACTACATTTGGTGTTTAAGCCCAAATCAGGGAATCTCTTTTCTATTACAGTTAGATACGAGCATTCTTGAACAAAGAAGACAAAAGACATTTGTTTGTTTGGAGTTATTGGAGAGAAATTTCCAGACACAAATCTATAGACTCCTAACAGGTTGGCTGATAAGTCCCCGGTCTGACACATAGATGACATCGCTAGTATTAAATGCATATTATTTTTATATAGTACCAACCTTCAAATGATTCGTGTCAAAATTTGATGTCTTTAAGTCAATTAATTTGTGAGATAGAGCGTCTTTTGTGAAGCAACTTTTGTTATTGTGAAAAAAACGGAAAAAAAGGAATTTCGTGTTTTGATAAAATACTGTTTTCTAAAGGGAAAAAATACGATGGAAGCAAAAACTTGGCTTGATAATGAATTTCCGGACTCTGCCCCAGTGAAATCAACAATAATTGATTGATATGCAAAATTCAAGCGTGGTGAAATGAGCACGGAGGACGGTGAACGTAGTGGACGCCCGAAAGAGGGGGTTATCGACGAAAACATCAAAAAAATCCACAAAATTATTTTGAATGACCGTAAAATGAAGTTGATCGAGATAGCAGAGGCCTTAAAGATATCAAAGGAACGTATTGGTCATATCATTCATCAATATTTGGATATGCGGAAGTTCTGTGCAAAATGGGTGCCGCGCGAGCTCACATTTGACCAAAAACAACAACGTGTTGATGATTCTGAGCGGTGTTTGCAGCTGTTAACTCGTAATACACCCGAGTTTTTCCGTCGATATGTGACAATGGTTGAAACATGGCTCCATCACTACACTCCTGAGTCCAATGGACAGTCGGCTGAGTGGACAGCGACCGGTGAACCGTCTCCGAAGCGTGGAAAGACTCAAAAGTCCGCTGGCAAAGTAGTGGCCTCTGTTTTTTAGGATGCGCATGGAATAATTTTTATCGATTATCTTGAGAAGGGAAAAACCATCAACAGTGACTATTATATGGCGTTATTGGAGCGTTTGAAGGTCGAAATCGCGGCAAAACGGCCGCATATGAAGAAGAAGAAGAAGTCTTGTTCCACCAAGACAACGCACCGTGCCACAAGTCATTGAGAACGATGGCAAAAATTCATGAATTGGGCTTCGAATTGCTTCCCCACCCACCGTATTCTCCAGATCTGGCCCCCAGCGACTTTTTCTTGTTCTCAGACCTCAAAAGGATGCTCGCAGGGAAAAAATTTGGTTGCAATGAACAGGTTATCACCGAATTTGAGGCCTATTTTGAGGCAAAACCGAAGGAGTACTACCAAAATGGTATCAAAAAATTGGAAGGTCGTTATAATCGTTGTATCGCTCTTGACGGGAACTATGTTGAATAATAAAACGAATTTTGACAAAAAAATGTGTTTTTCTTTGTTAGACCGGGGACTTATCAGCCAACCCGTTAGCTTCACATGTTTTAGAACTGACTTAAAAGCATTCCCATAGCCTTTAGTATATATCTGGCGGGGGAGAGTTGATTTATTCTTACTTCTAAAATATAACGTATTTCCCTTCCTAAATGGAACCATCTTCGAGAATATATTAACGCAATTTTCACAATTGTAAACATTAAAATAGTTCATTCAGTTTCATTCTCTGCAACTTCGCCTACCGCCAATCGCTATGAATGTGCTCAGTTACTTCAAAAGATTGAATCATCATATAAATTTGAAAATTTCTTTACAGATCATCCACCAGCCCAATTTGGAGCTCGCCCTCATTTAGCCTATTGTCCATCGTGTCGGTCACAAGCCCTTACCCGTGTCGAATACGAAGCAACTCTGATGACCCATATCATTGCTGCAATCTTATGCTGTACAACGTAAGTTTTGCACTCGATTATGATCCATTGTAGATCCTCTATTTGAGCATTATTTTTTTTCAAATCTTCTCCCTAAACAGATGCTCCTGTTGTTTGCCTTATCTTTTTGATAATTGCAAAAGTGCCCGTCATTATTGCCCTCAGTGTGAATCATACTTGGGATCTCAGGTTAAATAGTGGAATCATGGGATGCTGTGTGGATAGTAAATAAATTTTTTGTGATACAAGCTTTTATAGATTTCACGTACACGCATACATATAGAGGGGTGAACCGAGTGGAGTGACGCAGATCAGAGCGTTGTTTTTGTTAAATAAATATGTCAAGAAATTTTAGTGTAATTTATGACATCTGATATCACATGGGATTTGACAAAGATACAAATTAGAATTCGTTTAAAAGAGTGAAGCCTAATTTCGTATAACTTCTACTAGATACTAATGTACAAGGGGGCAGTGTTACCGTTGCCCCACTTTAATGGAAGTTGGGCTATTTTTTTTTTCATGCATTACCACTAAATACCATACATTTTACATAGTTGTGCCCCATTTGTATACTGTTGTGCAACTTTTTTTAATTACCCAGCAAAACAAGCCTCGCCAAAAAAGTAATGAAAATGTTCTTTTTGGAATTTAACACGGGCTTGTCATGGGACGGATGTCCACCATTTCAAAAGCCTTTGCACTGAATTTGCATTACTTCTTAATGTGCGATCCGAATTCAGTGTTTTGGAAGTGAATTAAAAAAATGTTGTGATATTTTGCCAAATAAATAATATTTATAAGTTCTTATGATTTGTAATGCCTTCTAACGTAACCATTCTCAATTTTCCTGAATGGGTTTAGCATTTTTTTTTCGATATAATTGGTACCATTTAATTAATTCTTACTCTGTTTTTAACCTATTTCAAACAGTTAAAATTACCCGGAGGACATTTTTAAAAGTGATTATAAATTTGTGCTTTTGAATCGACTTCCAAAAACTTTGGCTGGGTATTTCTTACTATTTTTTGCAAACTGTGACTTTTGCGACATACATTTACGACTGTGTAATACGCATGCCGCAGAAGTCGTATATCTAATGTAGAAACCCTAATTTTAAATAAAAGAAATTATGAACATTTTTCAATTTAAATTAATTTGGTGTCCCGTGACAAAATTATCTATAGAAATAAAATTTTGCTAAAATTTTCCATAGAAATAAAATTTTGACAAAACATTTTCTACAGAAATAACAAATGTTGACAAAATTTTATATATAAATAAAATTTTGACAAAATTTTCTATAGAAATAATATTTTGAAAAAATATAAATAAAACAAATAAAATATTGAATAAATTTTCTATACAAATAAAATATTGACAAAATATTCCATAGACATAAAATGTTGACAAAATTTTCTTTTGAAATAAAATTTTGACAAAATTTTCTATAGAAGTCAAATTTTGAAAAAATTTTCTATAGAAATAAAATTTTGACAAAATTTTCTATAGCAAAAAAAAATTGACAAAATTTTCTATAGAATTACAATTTTGAAAAAATTTTTCTATGGAATTACAGTTTTTACAAAATTTTCTATGGAAATGCAATTTTGCGAAACATTTCTATAGAAATAAACAAGTAAGGAAAGTCTAAAGTCGGACGGGACCGACTATATTATACCCTGCAACACTTTGTAGATCTAAATTTTCGATACCATATCAAATCCGTCAAATGTTGTGGGCGACTATATATATAAATGTTTGTCCCAAATACATACATTTAAATTTCACTCGATCTGGACAGAATTTGATAGACTTCTACAAAATCTATAGACTCAAAATTTAAGTCGGCTAATGCACTAGGGTGGAACACAATGGTAGTAAAAACAAGTATATACGGCCGTAAGTTCGGCCAGGCCGAAGCTTATGTACCCTCCATCATGGATTTCGTAGAAACTTCTTCTAAACACTGCCATCCAGAATCGAATTACTTAAGTTGCGGTAACGCTTGCCGATGGCAAGGTATCTTAAAACCTCCTAACACCATCTTCTAAATTGTATGTAAGTCCATACGTGGTATATATTAAATCAAAAAAGATCGATCCAATATGTATATAATTCAGTTTGACAAAGTAGACATAAAATTTTGACAAAATTTTGTACAGAAATAAAATTTTAACAAAATTTTTTATAGAAATAAAATTTTGAAAAAAAAAATTTTCTATAAAAATAAAAATTTTGACAAAATTTTCTATAGAAAGAAAATTTTGACAAAAATTTCTACAGAAATAACATTTTAACAAAATTTTCTATAGAAATAAAATCTTGGTAGATTATTTTTGACTCGAGTGGCAACCATGATTATGAACCGAATAAAATTTGAACAAAATTTTCTATAGAAATAAAATATTGACAATGATGAAAATTTTACTATGAACCGATATAGACAAATTTTTGTGTGATTGGACCAATTTGGTATGGTTGTTAACGACCATATACTAACACCACGTTCCTAATTTGAACCGGATCGGATGAATTTTGCTCCTCCAAGAGGCTCCGTAGGTCAAATCTGGAGAATGTTTTATATGGGGGCTATATATAACTATGGACCGATATGGACCAATTCTGGCACGTTTGTTAAAGATCATATACTAACACCATGTTCCAAATTACAACCGGATTGGATGAAATTTGCTTCTCTTGGAGACTTCGCAAGCCAAATCTGGGGATCGGTTTATATGGGGGCTATATATAATTATGAACCGATGTGGACCAATTTTTGCATGGTTGTTAGAGACCATATACCAATATCATGTACCAAATTTCAGGTGGATCGGATGAAATTTGCTTCTCTTTGAGGCTCCGCAACCCAAATCTGGGGATCGGTTTATATGGGGGCTATATATAATTATGGACCGATGTGAACCAATTTTTGCACGGTTGTTAAAGACCATATACCAACATCATGCACCAAATTTCAGCCGGATCGGAAGAAATTTGCTTCTCTTTGAGGCTGCGCAAGCCAAATCTGGGGATCGGTTTATATGGGGGCTATATATAATTATGGACCGATGTGGATCAATTTTTGCATGATTGTTAGAGACCATATACCAACACCATGTACCAAATTTCAGCCGGATCGGATGAAATATGCTTCTCATAGAGGCTCCACAAGCCAAATCTGGGGATCGGTTTATATGGGGGCTATATATAATTATGAACCGATATGGACCAATTTTTGCATGATTGTTAGAGACCATATACCAACACCATGTACCAAATTTCAGCCGGATCGGATGAAATATGCTCCTCTTAGAGGCTCCACAAGCCAAATCTGGGGATCGGTTTATATGGGGGCTATATATAATTATGAACCGATATGGACCAATTTTTGCATGATTGTTAGAGACCATATACTAACACCATGTACCAAATTTCAGCCGGATCGGATGAAATATGCTCCTCTTAGAGGCTCCACAAGCCAAATCTGGGGATCGGTTTATATGGGGGCTATATATAATTATAAACCGATATGGACCAATTTTTGCATGATTGTTAGAGACCATATACCAACACCATGTACCAAATTTCAGCCGGATCGGATGAAATTTGCATCTCTTTGAGGCTCCGCAAGCCAAATCTGGGGATCGGTTTATATGGGGACTATATATAATTATGGACCGATGTGGACCAATTTTTGCATGGTTGTTAGAGACCATATACCAACACCATATACCAAATTTCAGACGGATCGGATGAAATATGCTTCTGTTAGAGGCTCCACAAGCCAAATCTGAGGGTCCCTTTATATGGGGGCTATACGTAAAAGTGGACCGATATGGCCCATTTTCAATACCATCCGACCTACATCGATAACAACTACTTGTGCCAAGTTTCAAGTCGATAGCTTGTTTCGTTCGGAAGTTAGCGTGATTTCAACAGACGGACGGACGGACATGCTTAGATCGACTCAGAATTTCACCACGACCCAGAATATATATACTTTATGGGGTCTTAGAGCAATATTTCGATGTGTTACAAACGGAATGACAAAGTTAATATACCCCCATCCTATGATGGAGGGTATAAAAATATGGGAAACATTTAAATCTGAAGCAATTTTATGAAAACTTCGCAAAAGTTTATTTATGATTTATCGCTCGATATATATGTATTAGAAGTTTAGGAAAATTAGAGTCATTTTTACAACTTTTCGACTAAGCAGTGGCGATTTTACAAGGAAAATGTTGGTATTTTGACCATTTTTGTCGAAATCAGAAAAACATATATATGGGAGCTATATCTAAATCTGAACCGATTTCAACCAAATTTGGCACGCATAGCTACAATGCTAATTTTACTTCCTGTGCAAAATTTCAACTAAATCGGAGTTAAAAATTGGCCTCTGTGATCATATGAGTGTAAATCGGGCGAAAGCTATATATGGGAGAAATATTTAAATCTGAACCGATTTCAACCAAATTTGGCACGCATAGCTACAATGCTAATTCTACTCCCTGTGCAAAATTTCAATTAAATCGGAGTAAAAGATTGGCCACTGTGGTCATATGAGTGTAAATCGGGCGAACGATATATATGGGAGCTATATCTAAATCGGAATCAATTTCAATAAAACATGGCACACTTGACTACACTACTAATTGTACTCCTAGTGCAAAATTTCAACCAAATTGGGGTAAAACTCTGGCTTCTGGGACCGTATTACTCCATATCGGGCGAAAGATATATATGGGAGCTATATCTAAATCTGAACTTATTTCAATAAATTTTGGCACACTTAACTATAGTGTTCATTGTTCTTCTTGTGCAAAATTTTAAGCAAATTATGGTAATACTCTGGCTTCTGGGGCCAAATAAGTCCATATCGGGCGAATGATATGTATGGGAGCTATATCTAAATCTGATCCGATTACTTCCCAGGGTTCTATTCTGAGCCAAAACACATACTTGTGCCAAATTTGAAGTCGATTGGACTAAAACTGCGACCTAGACTTTGATTACAAAAATGTGTTCACGGACAGACGGACATGGCTATATCGACTCCGGAGCCCACCCTGAGCATTTTTGCCAAAGACACCATGTGTCTATCTCGTCTCCTTCTGGGTGTTGCAAACATATGCACTAACTTATAATACCCTGTTCCACAGTGTGGTGCAGGGTATAAAAATTGACAAAATTTTCTATAGAATTAAAAATTTGAAAAAAAAAATTCTGTAGAATTACAGTTTTGACAAAATTATCTATGGAAATACAATTTTGCGAAACATTTCTATATAAATAAAAAATTTTCTATACAAATAAAATATTGACAAAATATTCCATAGAAATCAAATGTTGACAAAATGTTCGTTAGAAATAAATTTTTGAAAACGTTTTCTATAGAAATAAAATTTTGACAAAATTTTCGATAGCAAAAAAAAAAATTGACAAAATTTTCTATAGAATTACAATTTTGAAAATTTTTTGTATAGAATTACAATTTTGACAAAATTTTCTATGGAAATACAATTTTGCGAAACATTTCTATAGAAATAAAACATTTTGAGAAAATTTTCTATAGAAATAAAATTTTGCCAAAATTTTCTATAGAAATAAAATTTTGCCAAAATTTTCTATAGAAATAAAATTTTGCCAAATTTTCTATAGAAATAAAATTTTGCCAAAATTTTCTATAGAAATAAAATTTTGACAAAACATTTTCTACAGAAATAACAAATGTTGACAAAATTTTCTATAAAAATAAAATGGTGAAAACATTTTCTATATTTTGAAAAATTTTTCTATACAAATAAAATGTTGACAAAATTTTCTATACAAATAAAATATTGACAAAATAAAATGTTCCGATCCGGCTGAAATTTGGTACATGGTGTTAGCAACCATGCAAAAATTGGTCCACATCGGTCCATAATTATATATAGCCCCCATATAAACCGATCCCCCGATTTGACTTGCGGAGTCTCTAAGAGAAGCAAATTTCATCCGAAGTTTATGGTCTCTAATGACCATGCAAAAATTGGTCAACATGGGTCCATAATTATATATAGCCGCCATATAAATCGATCACCAGATTTGACCTCCAGAGCCTCTTGGAAGGCCAAAATTCATCTGATTCAGTTCAAATGTGGTACGTGGTGTTAATATATGGTCTCAAATACCCATGCAAAAATATAGGCCCCATACACGCAAAAAAAAAAATTCTTTCCTCCCAAACGAAATTTTAGACAAACAAAGTTCGTTTCTCATTTGCTTTTCGCTGTAAGGAAGTGTATTTGGAAGAAAAGTATATACTTTTTGTGATAAACGTTTATTCTTTTCCAGGATGTAAAAACAATTTCATAAAGACTAGCTAAAAAAATATTATTTTCTTGCTAATTGCATTGTCCCTCACATCTTTCTCACATCCACGAGGATTTTTAGTTCTTAACACCTTTTCCTGTAATACCAACAATGTAGAAGAAATTATACGATTTTATAAATTTTTAAAAATTTTTTTACCTTTCGCCTGGACGGAGAATCGAACCGCGGACCATGCACATTGTAAGCCAACACACTAACCACTGAGCTATGTACCTGTTATGGTCATCAATAGATAAATATGCATATAAGTTATATTTATATAGCATAGCTTGCGGCGCCCACGAACCGAATAAACAAAGTTTATTTAACAGAAACAAACATTTAGTTTGGCACCGTGGAGCAGTGGTAGCTACGTCCGACTCTAATGCCAAGGGTCGTGGGTTCGATCCCTGCTTCGGCCAAAGTTTTTTTTTTTGCTTTTGTTTTTTTTTACATATATTCCAGATATATTCGGAAGATTCCGAAAAAATGTTCAACATTACATTGTACTATATTAAATTTTGAACTGTAAAATGTGTTTTATTAAAGACCTAAAGTCAGAAAAGAACAGTGTTTGATATAAACGAAATGGACTGTGTTGTTATTTCAAAAATAACTTTTTTTATTGAAAAAAATAAACATTTTGTAACAAACGAATTTTTTTGGTGATAAAAGTTTAAAATTTTCGAAGCAATTCAAAAAACTCTAACAAAAGAAAAACGTTTTCGGTATACGTTTTCCAAACGTTTTTTTTTTTTGCGTGTATAAACCGATCCCCAAATTTGACCTTCGGAGCCCCTTGGAAGAGCATAATTCATGCGATTCGGTTGAAATTTGGTACGTAATGTTAGTATATTGTATCCAACAACCATGCAGGAATTGGTTCATTTCAGTCCATAATTATATATAGCTCCCATATAAACCGATCCCCAGATTTGACCTCCGGTGCCTTATGGAGAAGCAAAATTCATCCGATCTGGTTGAAATTTGGTACGTGGGTAGTATATGATATTTGACAACCATGCCAAAAGTGGTCCATATCAGTCCATAATCATATATAGCCCCCATATAAACCGATCCCGAGATTTGGTTTTGGAGCCTCTTGGAGGAGCAAATTTCATCCGAGTCAGTTGAAATTTGGTACATTGTGCTAGTATGTTATATGCCCGTTAACAACCATGCCTAACTAGGTCCATATCGGTCTATAGTTTATAGAGCCCTCAGATAAATCGATCCCCAATCACACAAAAATTGGTCCATATCAAGTTCATAATTGTATATAACCCCCACATAAGCGACCCCATATTACAATTCTGGTAGAAGTTTCTACGCAATCCATGGTGGAGGATACATAAGATTCGGTCTGGCCGAACTTACGCCGTATATACTTGTTTTTTTTTTTAATTTTTATTGATTGTCTATTCTTTTTGGCGACATTTACTTTCTCAATATTTAACTTTTAACATAAAACGGTCAAACCGGTTTAAAACCGTTTCTAAAACTTATCCAGAAGAATTTAATAGGATGTGGAAAAAAGGAATAGAGGAAACCTAGATGTGCTTTACAGTGATGCTATTTGTTCTGTATTTTGATTTTTTAATTGAGATATAAGATATTTCTTTTATTTAGGCAGGATAAAACTTTTTGATTAATTTTAGTTTTTCATTGTGAATTCGAATATAATTTAAAGTAACATAATAAAATTTTATATCTATTCACTTTTTTTTAATGCACAAATATTTACCCTAAGAAATATTTCACGTTTGTTAAAACTTCACTAACCTTGTGGATAGCAAAGCTAAATTAAAATTTTCATTAATCCATTATTAATCTTAAATCACTATGGTTTAAGGGAAAATGGAATTATGTTTTTTTTTTTGGTTTTTAATTTTTGCAACATTTCTCTAGATAAACATCAACGTTCATAGGTTCCCAGAAACGAATTGCACAATGGGCAATAATGTTCAGTGTTACGTGCACAATCTGTACAGTAAAGGCAACAGGCACAAGGACAACAACTGCAACAAAAAAAAAAGAAATACAGAGTCAAGGTTTATAGCACGGCCTTGTTGGTTAAGAAGGATTCAATTCACCCCAATACACATAAAACCAATGCTAAAAGATGCGTTTTTGTCGTTGCTTTAGGTTCCACTTTTGTTTGTACGCTCTGCTGACATTGTGGACACAATGCCTGTTGTGATTCAGGACCCAACGGTGTGGACATGATGATGACAAAATTGAGACTGACACTGTAATGTAACAAAAAATCTAACGGAAATAACACAAAAACACCCCCTAACAATTAAAGTTTTTTTTTTTATTAAGTATGAAATTGGTCACGGTTTATTTTATTTTCGCGTTTAGATGGCATATTAAAATCCAAGCAATGATTGCGAAATAGGCTAAGAGAACTATTAATGATTTGACTAAATGGTAAGAAGAGATCCCAAAATTATTTTGATTTAATTTGGATAATAGAGACCAGTCGACTCAAGTCAAAGCATATATATAGAAAATAGAAAATTTTGGACTTTGATAGTATGACCTAAAACGATAATTAGAATTTTTAAACACGTTGACGTAATATAGACCTTATAGAAAATTCCATTTTTATCGAAAAAATTGCCAAAATGTCATTTCTATAGGAGCGAAAATTTTGTCAAAATTTTATTTCTATAGAAAATTTTCTTAAAATGTTATTCTTATATATTTTTTTGTAAAATATCGTTGCTATGAATTTTATTATTTCTATACAAAATTTTGTCAAAATTATATTTCTATGGAAAACTTCGTAAAAATTTTATTTCTATAGAAAAATTTTGTCAAAATTTTGTTTCTATAGAAAATTTTGTCAAAATTTTTTTCTATAGAGAAGTTTGTCATAATTTTATTTCTATGGAAAATTTTGTAAAAATTTTATTTTTATACAAAATTTTTGTCAAAATTTTATTTCTATAGAGAATTTTGTCAAAATTTTATTTCTATAGAGAATTTTATCAAAATTTTATTTCGATAGAAAATTTTCTTAAAATGTTATTCTTATATATTTTTTTGTCAAATATCGTTGCTATGATCATTTTTGTCATAATTTTATTTCTACACAAAATTTTGTCAAAATTTCATTTTTATGGAAAATTTTGTCAAAATTTTATTTCTAAACAAAATTTTGTCAAAATTTTATTTTATAGAAAATTTTGTCAAAATTTTAGTTATATGGAAAATTTGACCAAAATTTTATTTCGATAGAAAATTTTGTCAACATTTTATTTCTATGGAGAATTTTGTCAAAATTTTACTTCTATAGAGAATTTTGTCAAAATTTTATTTCTATAAAAAATTTCGTCAAAATTTTTTTCGGTAGAGAATTTTGTCAACATTTTATTTCTATCGAAAATTTTATTTCTACCGAAAGTTTTGTCAATTTTTTTTTCTATCGAAAATTTGCACACATTTTTTCTATAGAAAAATTGTGAAAATTTTTGCCAAAATTTTATTTGTATACAAAGTTTTGTCATAATATTATTTCTATACAAAATTTTGTCAAAATTTTTATTTCTATGGAAAACTTCGTAAAAATTTTATTTCTATAGAAAATGTTTGTCAAAATTTTGTTTCTATAGAAAATTTTGTCAAAATTTTTTCTATAGAGAATTTTGTCCAAATTTTTTTCTATAGAGAATTTTGTCAATTTTTTTTGAAAATTTTGTCAAAATTTTATTTCTATGGAAAATTTTGTAAAATGTTTATTTCTATAGAGAATTTTGTCAAAATTTTATTTCTATAGAGAATTTTGCCAAAATTTTATTTCGATAGAAAATTTTTTCAAAATTTTATTTCTATCGAAAATTTTATTTCTATCGAAAGTTTTGTCAAAATTTTATTTCTATCGAAAATTTTGTCAAAATTTTATTTCTGTCGAAAATTTTGACACTTTTTTCTATAGAAAGTTTGTGAAATATTTTGCCAAAATATTATTTGTATGCAAAATTTTGTCATAATATTATTTCTATACAAAATTTTGTCAAAATTTTATTTCTATGGAAAACTTCGTAAAAATTTTATTTCTATAGAAAAATTTTGTCAAAATTTTGTTTCTATAGAAAATTTTGTCATAATTTTTTTCTATAGAGAAGTTTGTCATAATTTTATTTCTATGGAAAATTTTGTAAAGATTTTATTTTTATACAAAATTTTTGTCAAAATTTTATTTCTATAGAGAATTTTGTCAAAATTTTATTTCTATAGAGAATTTTATCAAAATTTTATTTCGATAGAAAATTTTGTCAAAATTTTGTTTCTATCAAAAACTTTATTTCTATCGAAAGTTTTGTCAAAATTTTATTTCTATCGAAAGTTTTGTCAAAATTTTATTTCTATCGAAAGTTTTGTCAAAATTTTATTTCTATCGAAAAATTGGACACATTTTTTATAGAAAATTTGTGAAAATTTTTGCCAACATTTTATTTGTATACAAAATTTTGTCATAATATTTCTATGGAAAACTTCGTAAAAATTTTATTTCTATAGAAAAATTTTGTCAAAATTTTGTTTCTATAGAAAATTTTGTCAAAATTTTATTTCTATAGAGAATTTTGTAAAATTTTTATTTTTATAGAAAATTTTTGTCAACATTTTATTGCTATAGAGAATTTTGTCAAAATTTTATTTCGATAGAAAATTTTGTTTCTATCGAAAATTTTATTTCTATCGAAAGTTTTGTCAAAATTTTATTTCTATCGAAAATTTTGTCAAAATTTTATTTCTATCGAAAATTTTGTCAAAATTTTATTTCTATCGAAAATTTGGACACATTTTTCTATACAAAGTCTGTGAACTATTTTGCCAAAATTTTATTTGTATACAAAATTTTATTTCTATGGAAAACTTTGCACAGAAAAAAAAGTGAACTGTTTTATAGGAGGAATAAAATAACTCGTACGAAAATTTAACTAAATTTTACTCCACTTTTTGAGATTTCCAAGCGTTGTTAAAACCAGGAAAATTTAATGCCCCGTTGTACTTTTTAACTGCAGTTCTCGAAACTACACCCTCTCATAGAAGAAGATATTAACTAAAATGAAAGACAAAAATCATTAGCGCCAAATCATGAAACTATACTGTAGTTCATTCCTACTAGTTTTGGGAATCGCATGAACATTTTTATTTGCTTTAGTTCATATTGAACTTATATGTACGGTCATTGAACTTTATACTCACGTTTAGTTCTTAAAATGTTTGAGACATACTTAAAAACACGAAATTTTCATTGGGCTGTGAAAAATTTCGCAAAAAATAATAAAATTTTGCAATAAAAATAAGTTTAATTTGGAGTTAGTTTAACTACGGAATTTTTTTCTGTGTTTAAAAATTTTATTTCTATAGAAAAATTTTGTTTCTATAGAAAATTTTGTCAATTTTTTTTTCTATAGAGAATTTTGTCAAAATTTTATTTCTATGGAAAATTTTTGTCAAAATTTTATTTCTATAGAAAATTTTGTCAAAATTTTATTTCTATAGAGAATTTTGTCAAAATTTTATTTCTATAGAGAATTTTGTCCAAATTCTATTTCTATAGAAAATTGTGACAATTTTTTTTGCTATAGTAAATTAGGCGGAGAGAGAATTTTGCAAAATTTACCAAGACATCAAGAATTCTACCAATCTACCAAACTGTAACAAATCTACCATTTCAAAACGCGAGCAGTATACCAAGAAGTCAAGCGAATTGTAGTTCGAAGACTTCAGTACTGCCGCGATAACGGACAGAATTGGAGAGAGGCCAAAAAAAGCGGAAAAGGAGATTGGATTGCATGGACTTCAAGTCCAAACTTAAAAGAATAAAGGACGATATTAGAATAATGGAAGGGCACATCGTGATAGCAGAAATAACATTTTGACAAAATTTTCTATAAAAATAAAATTGTGACAAAATTTTCTATACAAATTAAATTTTGTATAGAAAATTTAATAGAAATAAAATTTTGACAAACTTATCTATAGAAATAAAATTTTGACAGAATTTTCTATAGAAAAAAAAATTTTGACAAAATTTTCTGTAGAAATAAAATTTTGACAAAATTTTCTATAGAAATAAAGTTTTAACAAAATTTTCTATAGAACTAAAATTTTGACAAAATTTTCTAGAGATTTTTGACAATTTTGACAAAATTTTTCTATGCAAACAAAATTTTCACAAGATTTTCTATAGAAATTAAATTTTTACAAAATTTTCTATATAAAATAAAATTTTGACAAAATTTTCTATAGAAATAAAGTTTTAACAAAATTTTCTATATAACTAAAATTTGACAAAATTTTCTAGAGAAATAAAATGTTGACAAAATTTTTCTATAGAAACAAAATTTTCACAAGATTTTCTATAGAAATAAAATTTTGACAAAATGAAATTTTGACAAAATTTTCTATAGGTATAAAGTTTTAACAAAATTTTCTATAGAACTAAAATTTTGACAAAATTTTCTGTAGAAATAAAATTTTGACAAAATTTTCTATAGAAATAAAGTTTTAACAAAATTTTCTATAGAACTAAAATTTTGACAAAATTTTCTAGAGATTTTTGACAATTTTGACAAAATTTTTCTATAGAAACAAAATTTTTACAAGATTTTCTATAGAAATAAAATTTTCATAAAATTTTCTATATAAAATAAAATTTTGACAAAATTTTCTATAGAAATATAGTTTTAACAAAATTTTCTATAGAACTAAAATTTTGAAAAAATTTTCTAGAGAAGTAAAATGTTGACAGAATGTTTCTATAGAAACAAAGTTTTCACAAGATTTTCTATAGAAATAAAATTTTCACAAAATTTTCTATATAAAATTAAATCTTGACAAAATGAAATTTTAACAAAATTTTCTATAGATATAAAGTTTTAATAAAAGTGTCTATAGAACTAAAATTTTTACAAAATTTTTCTATAGAAACAAAATTTTCACAAGATTTTCTATGGAAATAAAATTTTCACAAAATGTTCTATATAAAATAAAATTTTGACAAAATTTTCTATAGCAAAAAAAAAATTGCAAAAATTTTCTTTAGAAATAAAATTTTGCAAAAATTTTCTGTAAAAATACAATTTTGACTAAATTTTCTATAGAAATAAAATTTTGACAAAATTATAATTATCGATACACATCGATCGACTCCGACATACAACGAGATATGGTCTTGTTACACTGAAAAAACAGTGAACCCGCCAGGAAGAAAATTTTCGGTTAATTTTAGAAAATTTTGAATATTTGTAGAAAATTTTAACTAAACAGTATTACAAACGTTGGCATTACGCCGATGTCATAAAAATAAGTAAATATTTTTCGACAAATTCAAGAAAATTTATTAGACATAACTAAGTTTTTTCACTTGTTAAAAAAAAAATTTTGTAGTTTGAAAGAAAAACTTATAGTTCAAAATTGCAAGAATGTCTTTAGTGACATTCGAAGTTCCTGATGGATGCATTTTGGTAAAATTTACAAATTTAAAGAAATTCTGAACTATTTTGACTAAATTTTCTATAGAAATAAAATTTTGAACCCGCCAGGAAGAAAATTTTCGGTTAATTTTAGAAAATTTTGAATATTTGTAGAAAATTTTAACTAAACAGTATTACAAACGTTGGCATCACGCCGATGTCATAAAAATAAGTAAATATTTTTCGACAAATTCAAGAAAATTTATTAGACATAACTAAGTTTTTTCACTTGTTAAAAAAAAAATTTGTTGTTTGAAAGAAAAACTTATAGTTCAAAATTGCAAGAATGTCTTTAGAGACATACGAAGTTCATGATGGATGCATTTTTGGTAAAATTTACAAATTTAAAGAAATTCTGAACTATTTTGTGGAAGACACGAATTTAGTTAATCTTTATACTTCATTTGAGTATATTTTTTTCCTCGGGTTTAGTTAATTTAACTAACGTACACAAAAAATTATTAGAGTAAAGAAAACTTTCTCCAAACATAATAATTCTATGAACTAAAATAAAGTTAAATTGGCTTTAGTGAAATAGAGAGTTCACTTTTTTTTGAGTGTAGATGTAAAAGGATTTTTATTTTTCCCCCAAAAACAAAATTCATTTAATTTAATATCAAATTCATTTAGAATAATTCACGATTAGGGCACAACTATCGCTGTTATGTAAAAAGTGAAATTTTCTGTTTGTAGTTTTTATACAGGTCAGTCATTCAATCCTGTCTGTCTTATCATCTACCAACCATCTCCATACCCGTTTAATAATGGTTAACAACAACACCACCATATTATATGGCCAAAGGCGTGGTCAGCTTGAAAGCTTATTTGCTGTATTTGATTCACAGAATATTTTTAAGGTTTGTACGATGGACATTTGTCCTTCTTTCGTTAACCTCATAGGAATAATTTCTGTTAACCCTCCAGATTTAGGACAATTTAATTTAGTTAATTACATTGTGTTCTGGGTGTTGTCGCATAATAATGCTCATATGATTGATTACTATTGAGCTTTGAATGGAATGTTGTAGAGTTAGTTATTTGGCAAGACAAATCGAGAAATGATAATATCAGAAAATAAGGTGTAAAGTAATACAGCTCTTTGATTTCATGAATATTTTGTCTAATTGAGATTTATGGTAAATAAGTAATTTTACCCATACACGCAAACAAATAATTCTTTCCTCCCAAACGAAATTTTAGACAAACAAAGATCGTTTCTCATTTGCATTTCGCTGTAAGGAAGAAAAGTATATACTATTTGGGGTAAACGTTTATTATTTTCCAGGATGTAAAAACAATTTCATAAAGACTAACTCAAAAAAACATCTATTCTGGCTAATTGCATTTTCCCTTACATCTTTGTCACTTCCACGAGGTTTTTTTAGTTCTTAGCACCTTTTTCTGTAATACAAACAATGTAGAAGAAATTATTCAATTTTATAATTTTTTTAAATTCTACCTTTCGCCTGGACGGAGAATCGAACCGAGGACCATACAGTTTGTAATCCAACACACTATCCACTGGGCTACGTAGCTGTTATTGTAATCAATAGAAAATTATCGTTATAAGTTATATCTATATAGCATAGTTTGCGGCGCCCACGAGCCGATTAAACGAATTTTATTTAACAGAAACATACATATAGTTGGGCACCGTGAAGCAGTGGTTGGTACGTCCGCCTTGCATACCAAGGGTCCTGGGTTCGATCCCTGTTTCGACCGAACGCCAAAAAGTTTTTATACCCTCCACCATAGGATGGGGGTATATTAACTTTGTCATTCCGTTTGTAACACATCGAAATATTGCTCGAAGAACCCATAAAGAATATATATTCTGGGTCGTGGTGAAATTCTGAGTCGATCTGAGCATGTCCGTCCGTGCGTCTGTTGAAATCACGCTAACTTCCGAACGAAACAAGCTATCTACTTGAAACTTGGCACAAGTACTTGTTATTGATGTAGGTCGGATGGTATTGCAAATGGGCCATATCGGTCCACTTTTACGTATAGCCCTCATATAAAATTTGGCTTGCGATTGCTCTAAGAGAACCAAATTTCATCCGATCCGGCTGAAATTTGGTACATGGTGTTAGTATATGGTCTCTAACAACCATGCGAAAATTGGTCCACATCGGTCCATAATTATATATAGCCCCCATATAAACCTATCCCAAGATTTGGTTTTGGAGCCTCTTGGAGGAGCAAATTTCATCCGAGTCAGATGAAATTTGGTACATTGTGCTAGTATATGGCCGTTAACAACCATGTCTAACTAGGTCCATATCGGTCTATAGTTATACATAGCCCTCAGATAAATCGATCCCAATCACAAATAAATTGGTCCATATCAAGTTCATAATTCTAGCCCCCATATAAGCGAGCCCCATATTTCAATTCTGGTTCTCCACGTACCGCGCAAAAGTCCATATTGATTCGTAATTATTTGTAGACTTACCTATACATAACTTTTTTGTCTAATATATACATAGTCTTTCCACGCTTCGGAGACGGTTCACCGGTCGCTGTCCACTTACCCGACTGTCGATTGGACTCAGGAGTGTAGTGATGGAGCCATGTTTCATCCATTGTCACATATCGACGGAAAAACTCGGGTGTATTACGAGTTAACAGCTGAAAACACCGCTCAGAATCATCAACACATTGTTGTTTTTGGTCAAATGTGAGCTTGCGCGGCACCCAGTTTTCACAGAGCTTCCGCATATCGAAATATTGATGAATGATATGACCAACACGTTCCTTTGATATCTTTAAGGCCTCTGCTATCTCGATCAACTTCATTTTACGGTCATTAAAAATCATTTTGTGGACTTTTTTGATATTTTCGTCGGTAACCACCTCTTTCGGGCGTCCACTGCATTCACCGTCCTCCGTGCTCATTTCACCACGCTTGAATTTTGCATACCAATCAATTATTGTTGATTTCACTGGGGCAGAGTCCGGAACCTCATTATCAAGCCAAGCTGTTGCTTCCACCGTATTTTTTCCCTTTAGAAAACAGTATTTTATCAAAACACGAAATTCCTTTTTTTCCATTTTTTTCACAATAACAAAAGTTGCTTCACAAAAGACGCTCTATCTCACAAACTAATTGACTTACAAACGTCAAATTTTGATACGAATCATTTGAAGGTTGTTACTATCATATATAAAAATAATATGCATTTAATACTAGCGACGCCATCTATGTGTCAGACCGGGGACTTATCAGCCAACCTGTTAAATTAACGAAAATATGCTTCGGGAGGCGTAGCGAAGCTGGCCGCGTTACGCTAGTTCCTGTATAAAAGCATCAAAAATATTTTAATCTTTGTGACTCTTTAACTGGCATCTACGATTGCTTTTAAAATTATACCTTATCTACAAAAAGATAATACACTATGAACAAATAATTCGTATTTACAATATTATCAGCAGTATTTTGCTAAAATTGTTACTTTATTAGCATATTAAACGTATTTTATATTTTTTGGTTTTTGGCACATTTCGGAACTTGATATAATACTAAAATTACATTTTATTAAATTTGACAACAGTAGAAAAAAAAACAAAAGAAAATCGATACAATTCCATATACAATCAATTGTCATAGGCTCCAATGTAAGCATTGCAATTGGGACAAGAATGATTAGCTGTCTGACAAGAATCCATGCAGTAGGGTACACAAACACAAGGCCAGCAACTGAAAATAGAAATCGAAATAAAAAGGAAAATTAAAAAAAAAACAAATATTATCAAATTATAAAGAAGTAAATAAATTTTGTGGCTTCAAATTCAATGAAATTACAGTGAAAAGTAGTGGAAACCCACACTTGCTTAGCAATATTTTCTTCTAAATAACCTCAATAATAACCATGAGAGCCTTAAGAGCTTCAGATAATTTGATGTACTTCCGAGAACACATTTCCATTAGGAATAAGCCCCTGATTCAAGGTTTTGATGTTTTCTATCAATGTCTAGAAAAGCCTTTTGTGTATTCACAATAAAACATATTTTTTATCTTCAATCACGAAATTAATTGAGCCAGTTAATTTTTAAGTGAAAAAATTTCAATCCCAGAAATGATAATGATGGTAATTGATAACATTGTTACCCAGTAAAAATAGCGTCGCCAAAAAAGTAATGAAAATGTTCTTTTTGGATCCGGAAGTGGTGCAAAATTGACGCAGAAGCGATGAATTTAACATGGGTTTGTCATAGGACGGAAGTCCTCCATTTCAACAGACGTTGCACTGGATTTGCATCACTTCTTTAGGTGTGATCCGAATTCAATATGTTGGATGTAAATTTAAAAATTCTGTGATATTTTGTCAAATAAATAATTTTTATAATTTTTTATAAATTTTAATAGATTTTAACGCTTGTCGGAAACGTTTGACCTCAAATACTTTCAAAAACTCACAATTTTTTCAGATTGGATTTAGCATTTTTTTCGACAAAATTTAAATGATTTGTACCATTCTATGAATTCTTACTCTATTTTTAACCTATTTGAAACAAAAACAGTTAAAACTACCCATTAAAAGTATGAACAAACCAAGTTATAAAAAATTGAATTAAAAGAACTTCCTGGGTAGTTAAAATAAAGAACATAATTTGGAGTGCATCTTCTGGAAGTGCTTTTAAAGTTGTGCCTTTGGAGAAACTTCCAATTTTTTTTGCTGGGTAGTTAAAACATTAACTGATACAATTAGTTTTAGTGATTGATTTTTGTTTTAATAAAAAAATTAGTAGTATTGTTTTTTTATACCCTCTACCATAGGATGGGGGTATATTATCTTTGTCATTCCGTTTGTAACACATCGAAATATTGCTCTAAGACCCCATAAAGTATATATATTCTGGGTCGTGGTGAAATTCTGAGTCGATCTAAGCATGTCCGTCCGTCCGTCTGTTGAAATCACGCTAACTTCCGAACGAAACAAGCTATCGACTTGAAACTTGGCACAAGTAGTTGCGATTGATGTAGGTTGGATGGTATTGCAAATGGGCCATATCGGTCCACTTTTACGTATAGCCCCCATATAAACGGACCACCAAATTTGGCTTGCGCAGCCTCTAAGAGAAGCAAATTTCATCCGATCCGGCTGAAATTGGTACATGGTGTTGGTATATGGTCTCTAACAACCATGCAAAAATTGGTCCACATCGGTCCATAATTATATATAGCCCCCATATAAACCTATCCCCCGATTTGGCTTGCGGAGCCTCTAAGAGAAGCAAATTTCATCCGATCCGGCTGAAATTAGGTACATGATGTTGGTATGGTCTCTAACAACCATGCAAAAATTGGTCCACATCGGTCCATAATTATATATAGCCCCCATATAAACCGATCCCCAGATTTGGCTTGTGGAGCCTCTAAGAGAAGCAAATTTCATCCGATCCGGCTGAAATTTGGTACATGGTGTTGGTATACGGTCTCTAGCAACCATGCAAAAATTGGGCCACATCGGTCCATAATTATATATAGCCCCCATATAAACTGATCACCAGATTTGACCTCCGGAGCCTCTTGGAAGACCAAAATTCATCTGATTCAGTTGAAATTTGGTACGTGGTGTTAATATATGGACTCAAACACCAATGCAAAAATTGGTCGAAATCGGTGCATAATTATATATAACCCCCATATAAACCGATCCCCAGATTTGACCTCCGGAGCCCCTTGGAAAAGCAAATTTCATCCGAGTCAGTTTTAATTTGGTACATTGTGCTAGTATATGGCCGTTAACAACCATGCCTAACTAGGTCCATATCGGTCTATAGTTATATATAGCCCTCAGATAAATCGATCCCCAATCACAAAAAATTGGTCCATATCAAGTTCATAATTGTATATAGCCCACATATAAGTGACCCCTATATTTCAATTCTGGCTCTCTACGTACCGTGCAAAAGTCCATATCGATTCGTAATTATTTGTAGACTTACCTATACATACCTTTTTTTTGTCTAATATATACCACGTATGGACTAACTAACAATTTAGAAAACGATGTTAAGAAGTTTATAGATACCACAACCCAATTAATTCGATTGTGGATGACAGTCTTTCGTAGAAGTTTCTACGCAATCCATGGTGGAGGGTACATAAGATTCGGCCTGGCCGAACTTACGGCGTATATACTTGTTTTTCCTTGTTAATGTTTTTATTTTATAAACAATTTTCGTTCATTACACTCATTCATCTACATCGGTGTAATGGTCAGAATTTCACAAGTAATCGCCATGATTCGTAGACACTTGGTAAACCTCAATAAATGAGTCATTGCAATTTAATTTAGTTCAATATACTTCAACAGAACAAGCACAATGGGTCGAGATAAGCCAATTATTAACGTCATCATATAGTCCATTATGGTATATAGGAGGTGCTGAAATGCATTTTCGAAAATGTTTGTTTTGAATAAAATCATATTTCGGAGTGGGCATTAAAAATTGAGAAAAAATACTGCTTTAATTTATTATCTTCAGGGAATAATTTAGTTAAAAAGGGAATTATGTTTTTTGACTTTCCTGATTTCAAGAATGTTGAAAGAAAACAAAACGGCTCAAAACTGTATACACAAAAGGTATTAAATCATTCGCGGGGGGCACTACGGTACAGATCAGAGTGAAAAAGTATTGGAAAAAGTACTGAAGTACTGCATTTTCCATCCCTGTAACATACCTGTTGTCTACAACTTACGACCTGTGAGTGTTGAAATTTGAAACGCTTCGTTGAAAACTTGATTGTAATCAAATGTGTTTTCTCACTCTCTCTTTCTCTCTGGCATTTTTTTCACGTGAATTCAAGTATTAAACTAATTAACACTTGGTCTAGCAAAAAACAAATCTGCTTGTGATTTGTTTTCGCTTTATCAATGTCAAACAAAATAAATGTAAATACTCTAATACAGTTGTTCCAATTTCTTAATTTGGTAATTTTATAATAAATCGATAAAGATGTTGAAAGTATTCTAATTCAATATTAGGTACGGTATTAGTAGTAGTCTGTCCCAGTTTTGGACAGTGAATTCTATATGGAAATTATTTATATAAGTAAATGAGATGAAGCCTGTGCTAAATTAAACACAAAATGATTTATTTATTGATTATTTTGATCTTATAGAAAATACAAGAAAAAAAAATAACAAAGCACACAGCAAAGCAAAGTACACAGAAACAAGTAAAGGAAAGTCTAAAGTCGGGCGGGTCCGACTATAATATACCCTGCATCACTTTATAGATCTACATTTACGACACCAACATAAATCCTTCCTGTGTCAAAGGGAGCCACTGTGGTGCAATGGTTGCACCTTGCGTACACAAGGTCGTGGGTTCGATTCCAAAAAGTTTTTCAGCGGTAGATTATCCCACCTCAGTAACGCTGGTGACATTTCTGAGGGTTTCAAAACTTCTCTAAGTGGTCTCACTGCAATGTGGAACGCCGTTCGGACTCGGCTATAAAAAGGAGGTCCCTTGTCATTGAGCTTAACATGGAATCAGGCAGCACTCAGTGATAAGAGGGAAGTTCACCAATGTGGTATCACAATGGACTGAATAGTCTAAGTGAGCCTGATACATCGGGCTGCCACCTAACCTAACCTAAATCCAAATTTCAAATTTATTGAGTGTTATATATAACGGTTTATGTTCCCATACACATACATACATATATTTAAATGGAATGGCTGCTGAAGAAAACCGCTGAGGTGCACCTAAAGAAAAAATACTTCCATCCGGAACAAATTTCTACACAAAAGATATTCCCTTTGTTATGAAGATCAATTAATCCTAAATTTATTAGAAGCATTAGAAAGATTGTCTCTAATCGTTTTTATTTGCTTTTAAAGAAAATTTCTAATCGTCAAAAGAATATTTCGTTTATCATGTCGCACATATTTTTTTTCACGTCAAACATAATCTGTGTGCCGACAGCAGATACATGTCCTCAGTGAAAACGTAACATTATGGTCTTGAAACTTGTTTTGTACCAAACAAAAAAATCTTATTTTGTCAAAATTTTATTTTTATAGAAAATTTTGCAAAAATTGTATCTCTATAGAAAATATTGTCAAAATTTTATTTCTATAGAAAATTTTGTCACAATTTAAATCTCTAGAAAATTTTGACTAAATTTTATTTCTATAGAAAATTTAGTCAAAATTGTATTTCTATAGAAAATTTTGTCAAAATTGTATTTCTGTAGAAAAGTTTGTCAACATTTTATTTCTATAGAAAATTTTGTCAATATTTTATTTCTATCGGAAATTTTTATTATTTATTTATTATTTAATCTATATATATAAAATTCAAATTATGTTTGTTTATTTGTTTGTTTGTTTGTTTGTTTATTTGTATGTTCCGGGTTGGCGCGAAAACGGCTGAACCGATTTACTTGAAACTTTCAGAGATCGTGGGGGGCACTCATGTGCTGAAAATAGGGTACCTCATTTTTTGACATATGGTCGCGGAGAGGAACCTCCCCTTTGTCCGACTTTTTGAAAATTAGACCAAAGTTGACCGATTTGCTTGAAATTTTCATTGAAGATTGGGGTTGACATCTAGAAAAAGATCCGCTACTTTTTATTTCGATATTTGGCGGCGGAGGGGGGCCTCCCCTTTGTTCGACTTTTTTAAAGTACAGTGAAAAAACTAAAATTCTCTAAATTATCTGAGATTTACAGAAAACATGTGGTGAGGTTATGGAATTAATATGGGGTACCTGATGATTTCATATGTGGATGGGGAGGGGGACCTCCCCTTTGCCCTACTTTTTGAAACTTGGAACAAAATTATGCGATTTGCTTGAAATTTTCATTGAATGTTGGGGTTGGCATCTAGACAAAAACCCGCTACATTATTTTTCGGTATTTGGTCGGGGAGGGGGACCACCCCTTTGCCGATTTTTTTTTTTTTTTTTTGAAAGTACAAACAAAACTAAACTCCCCCGACTGAAATTTTACGGAAAAAACGGGTTATGAAATTTATATCAGGTTCCTGATTTTTTAATAAAAATAAAAGGGCATAGGGAGACATCCGCTTCTCTTAAGTACATACAGAGAAACAATTAAACTTTACCGAGTTACTTGAGGACTGGGGAGAGGTTACGATATTAATAGTTGATACCTGATTTTGTGATATTTGGACGGAAGAGAGGCCGCCCCTTTAGGCTTATAATTTGTTTGACATTTTCTGGAACGTTTACAAAAGATACGCTACATCACTTTTCGATATTTGGTTGGGGAGGAGATCCTCCTCTAAAACTGCAAAAAAAAAATTAAGTTTTCTTGAAATTTACAAAAGCAGTGGGGGAAGGTTATGAACGAAGAGGCAACCTTCCTTGCCCCACACTTGATGGAAGGTTTTAAGAATTTTCAGGGAAGGTTAGGGGTGCTATTCACTGTTTGTCGATATTGTATCGGGGAAAGTGACGTCCCTTTAAAACAATAGAGCAAAATTTAAACATCGCCGATCTACTTGAAATTTACAGGGAACGTGGGAGGAGGTGATTAAATTTATACATGATTTTTAAATTGGTATATGATTTTTCGATATCTGGTTGGGGAAGGGGAAAATTGAAATAAACTTTATCGATTTACTTCGATAGAATTTATAGGGACCATTGAGTAGTTGCGAAATGAATATAGGGTACGTGATAGTCCGATATCAGGTCGGAGTGGTGCGAAGGTGGGGAGGGTGCCCTTTTGTCCGTTTTTTTTTGTTTTCTTAAATTGAAAGTAGAGGGTTGTCCATAAATGGGAACTCGGTACATTATTTTATGATTTTTGCACAGGCTTCTGCCACACTTCTTTTTAGTAAAGAACTTAAATTTACATGAAATTGGTAGCCAAGGTATAGGGTACATCATTTTCCAACATTTTAGCAAATGTTAATGTGATAAAATTTTTTACTACGTTTGCTTTTTCCGATTTATTGGATAATATAGTGCTTAATTTTCAGATTTGTTGAGGAAAAGGATATCTTTCCTTGACAAACCACACTTAAAATTCACAAGAAATATAGAAGATTGTCCAACTACTTGAATACAGAACATTATTAAAAAAATTTGGAGGAAAGGGTACACCCTCTCCCGCCGTATTTATACCTATAAACGAAAAATCAAGTAGTCCGATTTGTTTAAAAGAATTCAAATCTTTTCGAATTTGTTTTCAGCACGAAGGATATAGTTGACTAAGTTAACGCAAAATGTTCCTCCACATACGCTTCGGAAGGCGCAGCGAAGCGGGCCGGGTTACGCTAGTTTATTATAATTACAAATTACAATAAACTTATTTATACGGACACTAACAACTAGAGGCTATCGGCCTAAATCGGAAATTTTGTAAAAATTTTATTAATATAGAAACTTTTCTCAAAATTTTATTTCTATAGACAATTTTGCCAAATTTTATTACTATAGAAAATTTTCTGAAAATTTTATTTCTATAGAAAATTTTCCTTGTATTGAAAATTTTCTCAAAATTTTATTTCTATAGTAAATTTCGCCAAATTTTATTACTATAGAAAATATTCTGAAAATTTTATTTCTATAGAAAATTTTGCCTGTATTGAAAATTTTCTCAAAATTTTATTTCTCTAGAAAATTTTGACAAAATGTTATTTTTATAGAAAAATTTGTCAAAATTTTATTTGTTTAGAATATTTTCATAAAATTTTATTTCTATAGAAAATGTTGTCAAAAGTTTATTTCTATAGAAAATTTTCTCAAACTTTTATTTCTATAGAAGATTTTGTCAAAATTTTATTTCTACAAACATTTTTGTCAAAATTTTATTTCTACAGAAATTTTTGTCAAAATTTTATTTTTATAGAAAATTGTGTCAAAATTTTATTACTACAGTAAATTTTGTCAAGATTTTATTTTTATAGAAAACTTTGTAAAAATTTTATTTCTACAAAAAAAATTTCACAGTAGTATTTCTATAGCAATTTTCTCAAACTTTTATTTCTACAGAAGAATTTCTCACAATTTTATTTCTATAGAAAATTTTGTCAATAGTTTATTTCTATAGAAAATTTTTTCAAAATTTTATTTCTAAAGAAAATTTTGTCAAAATTTTATTTATATAGAAAATTTTGTCAAAATTTTATTTCTACAGAAAAATTTCTCACAATTTTATTTCTATAGAAAATTTTGTCAAAATTTTCTATATAAATAAAATTTTGACAAAATTTTCTATAGAAATAAAATTTTGAAAAAACTTTCTATAGAAATAAACTATTGACAAAATTTTCTATAGAAATAAAATTGTGAGAAATTCTTCTGTAGAAATAAAAGTTTGAGAAAATTGCTATAGAAATACTACTGTGAAATTTTTTTTGTAGAAATAAAATTTTTACAAAGTTTTCTATAAAAATAAAATCTTGAAAAAAAAATTTCTATAAAAAATTGAAAAGTTCCTCTTAGTGGGAGAGGAATAAATAGTAATGATAATAAAAAAAAGCTACCATTCTTTGTAGAATTCTATACTGAAAAAAAAGCATACCCGGTTCCAAAGATTTTGTCTTTACTTTAAAAAATTTGGTATTGATTCCGAGCCAAAGAAGCGGAGAATACAAGTAAGGATACTTTTAAGAAACAATTCTCTTTTAAAATCGGGTTTTGTGTACTTGTTTCTAGGAAGCAAATTTTAATTTTTCGCTGTTTCAGCTTTTTTTTCTTCATATACTATCAAAGTCCTTTAAAAACAAGTTAACGACGACTTTACTTTCCAAATTCAGACTCGACTTCTAGTAGAAATTATGCTGTGTTTCAAGTAAAAAAGTCTTTAAAATAAAGTGTTGAAAACATGTCCTATATTTGAACGATTTTTTGCTTTGTAGTCAAGATGCAAAAAGACCACAAATTTAAAGACAATTTCATTAAATTTAAAGATTTTTTCTAAATTATTAAAGTCAAGTTGACCTTAGCCCAAACATTTTTTCTTTCATGTTATGATATCCATTTTTAAATCAAATCACTTAATTATAAGGACAATACGACTTCATTGAAAAGTTTATCGACCTTTGGTCAAGGGAAAAAACTTTATACTAGAGAAATGCGTCTTCTATGCTAAGCAAAATTTGCATTCGTATTTTAAAGACATGAAATCTTTGACCTCACGACAATATTTTTTGCAATGTACCAATTGTGGCAACGGTGGTTGCCACATTGGTACGTAATGTTAAGCTCACTTAAGCTATTCAGTCCATTGTGATACCACAGTTGTGAACTTTGCTCTTATCACTGAGCCACTGTTACCGACATTACTGAGTGGTGATATACCACTGCTGAGAAACTTCTCTAGTGTTTGTATGTCCACCCTATTTTATCTATAAATTTGAATTTCATTTAATTTTTTTTAAATTACTTTAATGTACTAAATTTAATATTTGTTCTACAACATTTTAATTTCCTTAAATTTGAAGACCCTGTTAATCCACATGTGATGAACTCACCACTGGCGTAGATACGATATAGATTTTTTTTATTATGTATGTGTCAACATCCAAAATGATAACAAAATTTCTGGAATTTGTTTTGTTTTCTGTTTTCTGGACAAGTTGAATGGAGGAGGCTTGAATTGTGAGGCATATTATTGGAAAGAATATTTTTTGATGTTTTCGTCTGTGTTTTAGAAATAATTTCTAATTGAAGTCACACACAAGTCTACCCATATCGGAATTAATTAAATGCCATATTATAATGAAATCGTAATGCCGTACATACCCTTAAGAGAAGGACAGCTAGGTTTAAGCAATTAATTATCTACATCGTCCCTGGATTGACATTTAGAAGTTAAACAAATTAAACGAATCAATTATGGAAAAATTGCATATGGCATGGAAATATGTTAATTTTTTTCAAGTACACACAATAAAACTGTCCATCTATAAACTGATGCCAAATTTAATATATTTTTATTACAAACACAAAACATTTTGTTTTAGTTAAATTTTATAAGTTTGTTCAAAATTTTCCGCGGCCAATCTATATCCCATTTTTGAGAAAAATCAATGATCGTACAAATACAGGATGGCTGCACTGAAAAAGGTTTTACGCGATACTAAGGATTACGCAACCTAAATTTTAGGATGCGTACCAAATATTAAGGACAAATTTATTTAAATAATGAAATTTTAATTAAAAGAAAGTGTATAATCATTGCTTCAAAAATTTTTTGTTATTAAATTTAGGACCCGAAAAGGGTCCTAAATATATTTTGGATTTAAAGAAATCGTCCTTAAATTAGCTGAAATATTCAATTTTCAAAACTTTGGTTTAAAGTTTTTTTTTTTGGAATTAAGTAAACGTTTTTACTTTGAAGTATCCGTAATTATAACGGTTTTTTTATAAACTAGAATTTTTTTGTACGTGAATAGCTTTATTAATATACGGCAAGAAGAAAATGAAAATTCGATACATGAGATCTGTATCCTAACTTTTCAAGTAATCCTAGATTTAAAGCCATATCTGAAAGCTGAGAAATTTCATTATTTTAAAGGAGCCGCATCTTTGGCTCGGAATCAATACTAAAATCCTTAATGGAAGGTCAAAATCTTTGGATCCAAATATTTTTTTTTGTGTGATATGTATTACATCACACTAAAGCTTTATAGTTTTTAATTTTTGTGTTTTATTTGTTATTGTTGGTTTCTTCTTCAATCATTATAGTTTTTTGATTTCAGCTTAAAACCATTCGTTGACTAAACTAATAGTTTAGTTTAACCAACAGAGAAAATTTGTAAATTTGTAGAAAATTCATTTTCTACAAATTCAATATCTTTCAATATCTTCATTTTATTTCAATAGAAATTTTTTCAATATATTATTTCAATAGAAAATGTTGTCAAAATTTTATTTCGATAGAAAATTTTGTCAAAATTTATTCAAATTATTAATCAAATCATCCAGATTTTATTTCTGTTTGTTAAAAATTTGCCTAAATTTAATTTCTATCCAAATATTTTTTTTTTTTTGGTGTGATATGTATTACATCACACTAAAGCTTTATAGTTTTTAATTTTTGTGTTTTATTTGTTATTTTGGTTTCTTCTTCAATCATTATAGTTTTTTGATTTCAGCTTAAAACCATTCGTTGACTAAACTAATAGTTTAGTTTAACCAACAGAGAAAATTTGTAAATTTGTAGAAAATTCATTTTCTACAAATTCAATATCTTTCAATATCTTCATTTTATTTCAATAGAAATTTTTTCAAAATATTATTTCAATAGAAAATGTTGTCAAAATTTTATTTCGATAGAAAATTTTGTCAAAATTTATTCAAATTATTAATCAAATCATCCAGATTTTATTTCTGTTTGTTAAAAATTTGCCTAAATTTAATTTCTATAGGAAATTTTATCAAAATTTTATTTCAATAGGAAATTTTGTCAAAATTTCATTTCTATAGAAAATTTTGTCAAAATTTCATTTCTATTGGAAATTTTGTCAAAATTTCATTTCTATAGGACATTTTGTCAAAATGTAATTTCTATAGGAAATTTTGTCAAAATTTCATTTATATAGGAAATTTTGTCAAAATTTTATTTCTGTAGGAAATTTTTCCAAAATTTCATTTCTGTAGGAAATTTTTCCAAAATTTCATTTCTGTAGGAAATTTTATCAAAAATTTATTTCTATAGGAAATTTTGTCAAAATTTTATTTCAATAGGAAATTTTGTCAAAATTTCATTTCTATAGAAAATTTTATCAATATTTAATTTCTATAGGAAATTTTGTCAAAACTTCATATCTATAGGAAATTTTGTAAAAATTTCATTACTGTAGGAAATTATATAAAAAATATATTTCTATAGGAAATTTTGTCAAAATTTCATTTCTATAGGAAATTTTGTTAAAATTTCATTTCTATAGGAAATTTTGTAAAAATTTTATTTCTGTAGGAAATTTTTCCAAAATTTCATTTCTGTAGGAAATTTTATCAAAAATTTATTTCTATACGAAATTTTGTCAAAATTTTATTTCTATAGGAAATTTTGTCAAAATTTTATTTTAATAGGAAATTTTATGAAAAATTTATTTCTATAGGAAATTTTATTAAAATTTCATTTCTAAAGGAAATTTTGTCAAAATTTCTTTCTAAAGGAAATTTCGTCAAAATTTCATTTCTATAGGAAATTTTTTCAAAATTTCATTTCTGGAGAAAATTTTATCAAAAGTTTATTTCTATAGGAAATTTTATTAAAATTTCATTTCTAAAGGAAATTTTGTCAAGATTTCTTTCTAAAGGAAATTTGATCAAAATTTCATTTCTATAGGAAATTTTGTTAAAATTTCATTTCTATAG
Organism: Haematobia irritans; assembly: GCF_050003625.1. Lineage (NCBI taxonomy): Eukaryota > Metazoa > Arthropoda > Insecta > Diptera > Muscidae > Haematobia > Haematobia irritans. The sequence continues at coordinate 98,465,741 of NC_134401.1, read as the reverse complement.
AAAATTTTGCACATTTCTGTAGGAAATTTAGTAAAAAATTTATTTCTATAAGAAATTTTGTCAAAATTTCATTTCTATAAGAAATTTTATCAAAAATTTATTTCTATAGGAAATTTTATCACAATTTATTTCTATAGAAAATTTTGTCAAAATTTCATTTCTACAGGAAATGTTGTCAAAATTTCATTTCTATAGGAAATGTTGTCAAAATTTTATTTCTATAGGAAATTTTATCAAAAATTTATTTCTATAGGAAATTTTATTTCTATAAGAAATTTTGTCAAAATTTCATTTCTATAGGAATTTTTTCAAAATTTCACGTGTGTAGAAAATTTTGTAAAAAATTTATTTCTATAAGAACATTTTATCAAAAATTTAAGGATATTTTATCAAAAATTTATTTCTACAGGAAATTGTATCAAAATTTCATTTCTTAATAACGCATTCCTTGTCTTAATAACGCATTGGGAAAATCTCAAAGAGTGGAGTACAATGTTCGCACAGCGTAGTTCATTTTTCCCACAGAACTGTGTGTATATGTCATAGCGGTAACTTATCAATATAATTTATTTATCTTAAATGATCGCATATCGGTAAAATTTTCAATAAATCCCCCATAATACGGATTCATAGCTCCTGAAAAAAGTAATTCCCCTCCTAGCTAGTCATATTATCTTTCGATTTGATGTCTAATCGCAATATCCGGTAAATCATATTATTTTATTATTTTGTATTAAAAACTTTTATTAGATTATTTGGAATTTTATATTCAGTACTTAATAATATGCCAAAGCAATGGCATATATGCTAGTGAAAAATGGTAACAATACCAATATCGATCTGAAAGTAACTTGAATCATGCGATAAGCTAGTCATTATCTCTAGGTATACACACGCAACCCTTTGCCAGCTAGGAAGAAGAGAAAAAATATACTTTTACAATGGTCATATTTTTATGGATGATTCATTTTGTGTTATCGCTAAAAAAAAAGCGAACGCTTTTATTACTATTTTTCACTCCATTTGTTTCATACCAAAGACCTGAGAAGACAATGTTTACATTGTGGATTGAAAAATCGAAAATTTTGTAAGAAATATACATAAATATATATAAATAAAAACTAAATTATATTTCAAATTAAATTAATTTTACCATTTTACAACATTTATTGTTTGGTCAAACACCATGAAAAAAAGAATGTCACTGACATTATTTTTGTATAGTGTTTGACCAAACTAGTTGATCGATTGTTGTAATCTGGTGAATGTCAAATGTCAAACATAAATTAGCTTTTATTTATAAATTTCTTTACAAAATATCTAATACTACCTTTTCACTAGGCACGAAATCTTGATATTTAGAACTAAAATCTCTTTATAAATTCCAAGTATTTATTTTGGCAAAATATCGAGATTTCGATCATATGCGGATTTAACAGCTGTTTTTTGTTTACAAAACTGAAAAGGTAAACATTACCGTTTTGTAGTTTATAGAGACTATTAATATCTTAACATAAAATTCTGCCTTGAGCTCTTGGTTTCTTTTGACTTAAATTAAGATTGGATTAAACAATTGAGTTCCAATCGTTTTTTGACAACATATACAGCTGACTACAGCTGATTGTTGTCATAAACTACGAAATGTCAAATAAACAAGAGAATATGCTTATCCCATATTTTAAATTTCTTATGACTTTCTGGGGAAACTCTAACGGAAATAGGTTTGAAATAACGGGCTTCCACCAGAAACTGAAGCCAATTTATCTTTGTCGGCAGCGACTGACCCATATAAATTTGTCTAGTCAGCGTTGGACAATTATCCATTATAAAATCAAATTGAGGTTATGGGAATAGTTATGCGTGTTATGGCAAGCTTCGCATCCTCCGATTAATAATTAACCGGAAGATAGACCACCGGTTAGTAATGTTTTTGTATGGGATCAGCTTTTTTATCGAAACAATCGATAACGAATCTGATGGTGAAAATTTCATCAGATTCGGATGAAATTGTGTACGTGATGTCAGTAACATATATGCCTTTTACTAATGAGATAAAAAGTGGTCCATATCGGTTCATAAAAAAATATATATAAGGCCCCATATAAAACGACCTTCAAATTTGACTACTGGACCCTCATGGGATGGGTTCATATCGGTTTAAAATTATTTATATACTCCATTATATCAGTAAAGGTGAAGGTGAAGGTGTTGAAAGCCCCAGATTAAAATTGAATAACTCGTATTTACGATCTATAAGTGGAAGGGACCTTTCATTTTCCTTCTGTTTTTGGATCAACACCACTATTCCGGTCCACTTCAAATTTTCAAAAAAAAAAAAACAGAATGAGTATTTGTGGTACAAATTTGTCTATTCCGTCTACGGAAAAGTATCCATTAAAAAACACTATGAGATTAATTGTGCAAACAATCTGTCTATAATATTCTTCTATACAGTGCAAGTCTGTCAGCTAGTCAGCGGCGGATAAAATTGGCGGTTTCATTCTCTGAAAAGAATTCTTCCCTTTTTTATTAACTGCCTGTTCATGAAACCGAAAATCGTCCCCAGACAGAACCGGTTTGACGTTTGGCCAATGGTATTACATTAGTTCTCTCTGATAAAGCCTAGTACTAAGATCTTGTTTTCGCACGAAATAGATAGAAAACTCAAATCTTTGTTTTGAGTTTTTTTTTCGAACAGATAGTGATGCGCTCCGAAATTTTCGCACGGAATCATACGCAGGCATATAATTTCCCACAAATAAGTTAACAACACTATTCTTAATTATAAGAACGAATTTAACAACAGTTGAATGAATAGTCCAACTGATCCTAAACTAACGGGCTTCCACTATAGCCAAATCTAAAATTTCAACTCAAACCATTTAATACGACCAAACACATAGATAACTAAGCAATAAATGACGTTCTCCGACCAGAAAATGTTGAAGAAGACCAAATGAATTTTCTGACATTTCGTTTCGTGTTTTTTCGTAAAGAGAAAATTTACTCAAAATTAAATTTTGTAGTTTCGCGGTTTTAGCCGTAATTTTTTGTTCAACTATCAACTTTTGAATATTTAACTTGATTATAAATGATCTGGTGTATCAAAAATGTTCAAATTTGGATATAATAGGAAAAATGTAAAAACGAATCTCCGAGTGAATTTGTAATTCCCCCTATTTTCTTCGTTTATCCCCATTTTGGGAACTGTCAGACTGAGTTTGACACCGATGGGTTATCTATTACTTAGTTATCTATGACCAAACCCATAAACATTAACCCAATACTCACATGAATAGACATAGCACTAATGCCCAACAATGGGTCCTTGAATTGGCCGTATGTTTGACCGTTGTCACAATATCCGCATGACACGAGGGACATTGCATCCGTGTAGGTTGATTACCAATTGCCACCAAATTTGGTCGAGTTGTAGTGGTCTGTATGATCACTGTCGGCTGCTGTTGCGGTGGGTGAGGATTATACGGGGGTTGGGGCTGTGGCATTGGTGGATATATACCTTGTGGCTGCTGGGTATGAGGTTGTCCTGGTTGATAATAACTAGCCGGTGTAAAGCCGGGTTGATGTTCGGTATATGGTGGTGGTTGTGACTTATCCATGATATTTATAGGAGTTCCTTTAATTAATTTTCAACCGGAAGAGTTAAATAAATTTGTTTTTTCTTGGCTTTTCTTTTCTGTTTCACGAAGTGTTTTACTTAGAAACCTAAGATAATAGGTTTGTTTACTTTGAATTTGTCAACTGTTTTCTTTCGTAATTGCTACGTATTCACACTCCGTATTCGACCAGATACTTTGGCAATTCAGCGAAGACTATTTAATGTACTCACATCGTTGTATATATCAATTGTGGTCCCCCATCTCCCCCTTTTTGACTGCACCACTTAACTACATGTTAAGCGCTAATGCTCTCGCTGTAGTACTTGTTGTTGTTGTATAAAGTGGGGTGGTGGGTGTTATTGCGTGTGCTGGTTTTGTTCTCTCCAACATTTGTCATACAGTACGATCTAACCATATCGTAAATGATAGCACACACACGCACATGCTATTGTATTGCAGTCGATATGTGCCGATCACAGAGTTTGTGTGTTGAGTAGAAGTAAGGGTTGCCAATATGTAAATAATAAAACTAGTGATTATCCTCTAATGGAATAGGAGGTATAGTAATAGAGATTATATTTCTACTGAATTATTCGTTTAATTGTTAATGGAAATTTTAACGAATTTTAACGACAAGAGTAGAACTAAGGGTTGCCAATATGTAAATAATAAAACTAATGTTTATCCTCTAATGGAATAGGAGGTATAGTAATAGAAATGATATTTCTACTGAATTATTCGTTTAATTGTTAATGGAATATGTCAAGTCAATTGGTTAATGAAAAATGGCGTAATTAACCGTTTCATTGCGCAATAGAAAATGAAATCAAAATAAACAAGGTCAGAATGTTCGAAGGACCGATTTTTGAATATCCTCTACCATTGACTGCAAATAAGAATTGCCGCAACAGATTATATCAACCTTTGAACTTATGTGACAATTATGTCTTCGGAGGTATAATGGAGGAAATCGCTTAATATCGACAATGTAGGAAATTATGCATAGTCGAATGGATTGGATGAAATTCAAATTCAGTATAGAAACAAGTATACGAGGGCAGTTCGGAAACTTCTTAGCCTATCAATGAAAGAGAATAGTTAGTTTTTCAAAAATATTTTTTTTTAATATAATCTTCTGAAACTTCAATATACTTAGTCCAACGCTTTTCTAGCAATTCTATCCCTTGATTAAAATAATTTTCCTCAAGGTCTTCAAAATAGTGATTTACAACTGTAATTGCATGTTCATTTGGGGTAAAACGCTTGCCAGCAAGGAATTTTATTTTTTATTTTTTATTAGATTTGGGAACAAGTAAAAATCACTGGGAGCTAAATCAGGAGAATAAGGTGCGTGGTCAAGCAACTCGTACTTTAATTCGTTGATTTTGGTGCGTGGTCAAGCAACTCGTACTTTAATTCGTTGATTTTAGCCATTGTTAAAACACTCTTGTGCGCTGGTGCGTTGTCTTCATGAAAAATAATTTTTTTGTGTTGTAAGCCAGGACGTTTTTCTCGACTTTGTACATTTAATTGATCCAAAAGGTTGCCATAGTACTCTGAATTTATTGTTTTACCCTTTTGCTGATAGTCAATCAATAAAATAACCGTTGCCATAACCTTACCAGCCGATTGAATTGTTTTTGCCTTCTTTGGGGCACTTCCTCCAGCTTCAGTCCATTGTGTGAATTGTTCTTTTGTCTCTGGAGTATAGTGGTGGATCCATGTCTCATCAACAGTTAGGAAACGACGCTTAAAATCCACTTTATTTCGCTTAAAACGAGAAATGTTCATTCTTATGCGTTTTTGATCGACTGTTAACAAATGCGGCACCCATCTTGCAGAAAGCTTTTTCATCTGTAGTTCTTCATGCAAAATTAAATGGACTCGATCATTTGAGATGCCCATAATATAGCAATTTCACGCACTTTTATTCGTCGATCATTTAATATCATATCATGCACTTTGGCTACAATTTCTGTTGCTGGTTTTGGACGTCCACTACGTGGTTCATCTTCAAAGCTTGTACGACCACGTTTAAATTCAGCAACCCAATTTTTTACTGTTGCATATGAAGGAGCACTTTCACCTAACACATTCACCATATCATTATGAATTTCTTGTCCCGATAAAACTTTTTTATGTAAATATTTAATGACAGCACGCATTTCTAATTTTTCCATTGTAAAAAAATTGCGGATGCGTCTGTTTTGAACACCTGTTTCTATATGAAGGAGTTGCCAGATCGAAACAAAATTTAACATGTGTTCATAACAGAGATGGAAGTTTCCAAAACACTTAACTTTTTTCTGTTTATACGGCACTTTTTGTGCTAGGCTAAGAAGTTTCCGAGCTGCCCTCGTATACAGAAGTAAGCTCGGCTGGGCCGAATCTTAAATACCCACCACCATGAATCAAATATAATAATTTCCTTTGAAAATTTCAGGGGAGTTTGATGACAGATATTTTCCCAAGCAGATCAGTTCAACCAGTACGCTTCTCACAGATAAATGTAAAGATTTTACCTATGAAGACTATATCAGATTCTGAATTTATAAGAAGAACTATGGATCCGAAATTAAAATAACTCAGTGGAGGGATTTTCGGTCCTAAGGACTATAGGACCGTAGGACTCACGGTTACGGATAATTAGGAGGAGGGCCTGTAGACCCGTAGATTTCTGTGGGTCAGTACTAACTCCGATCTTACAATTGTCGATCTCAGTGGAAGTACTGTCGGTGCTAAGAACTCAGTGGGTGAAATATAGAGCGGAATGAACTAAGTGAAGGAAATATTAATCCGAAATTCGAGTTGGGGAATTGGTGACCTTAGTGGAATAACTGTAGATACTGTAGAAGATCTCAATTGAGGTTTTATAGTTCCGGAGAAAACAGTGAAGCATATGTATGTTAAATCCGAATATATCAGTACAGGCACAATAGATACAAAGATATCAGTTAAGAAGAACTCATACGAGGGACTAAAGATCTGCAGATCTCTGTGGTGCAACTGCAACAACGATGATCTCAATAGGAGTACTGTCGATGCTAAGAACTCAGTGAGGAACCCAGCTAAATATTTTGGATTGGAAGTGTCAGTTTTTTTCTTACAAACATTTTTTGTTATCAAATCTCAAAACAGCATGGTGATTTTGACAACATAACATGTTAAGTAATCTTTTTGTAATCAAATGGCGCAAAAATAATTGGAATCTAAATAAATAGTTCTAGCAACATGGGTTTGGCAGTATGGGAATAAAGTTTAGTTTTTAGTTGTTGTAAAAAAAAAACCTTATATTTTGAACAAATCTTAATCTACTCTAACACCTTTTCGACGATAGGGTATAGTATGATGGGAATAACAGGCATTGTTGGAATTTATCTTATCGATAGTTCATTATCATCAACACAATCTATGTGGTTTGAGGTTAAGAAGAACACTGATGACAACTAGCAAAATAAATATTAATATTGAAGTTTAATATAATTAAATAGATAGTACATGGTAGATTATTTTACGTCAATGTGACCATAAACTGAATTCGTATTCGCAATATTTTTAATATAACAACTCATCTTTTTGTTAAACTTGAAATGTTATGAAGTGCTCTAGTTATATTTGCTATAGAGAAATAAAGAGTATAGAAATCATGTTATTGGACGGTCCTGGGCGCTCTTGGTCGGAATAAGGTCAGCCATGACACTTATTTAGAGAACATGCAAAAATACGTTTATAACTTTTTATAAGTCGATTAATCTACTTTTGATATTTTTGAAAATCGACTAATCGACTTTTGATGTTGGCCAGAATCGGCATGTTGATTTGAATAATGAATGGACACAACGTTTGGCTACCCTATAACAACGAAAATATTGATCAGTAAAGTCATGCGTCATCGATCGGGTTAGAAGGTGCAATGGTAAATGACACATTGTGGGGTTATGTTGAAAAGAGGATTTAAATCGCACTGTCTCATGTCGGCTGACATACACTTAAGCCCGCCAATCTGAGCCAGTTTTCGAATCACTTCGTCACCGATCTGATTAGCTCTTTGACTTGTAAAGACAGGCAAGTGAAAAAGGTAGTTTTCCAAGGTCTCATCATCTTCAAAATAGGTCCTACATGCAGTATCCTCTGCTGCTCCTATTCGGCGCACATGTGCTCTCAATTCTAGATGTCCGTTCATTAATACCACGGACCTCAATACTGTCGTCCTATGTTCCTTGAGTAGTTCTTCAGAATTTTCTTATATGCCTGAGTGATAGTATTTTCTTCTACCTTCCGACCGTTGCATAGGTCCACATGTGTCGCTTTATGTGTTTCCCGTGCCCATACATCCAACTCGGCCCGCATTGCCTCAATTGATTGTGTATTCTCTTATTCTGGCATGTCTCGACAACTATATGATGCGTATCCTATCGATCTATATGGCGGTTATACCAAAAAATTAAACGATACATATCATAGATATTGGGCACACCAATTTATCAACTTAAAATACCTCCAGATTTCTGATTTCAGACAAATCAGAGAAAAATTTCGCTGTCTAAAATTCAAAAATCTAATTGGGTGAATGATCCATATGAGGACTTCCCAAAACCTGGACTAAACACTTGTAGATTTCCAATTTCAGCAAAATTGAAAAAAATTCCGTTGTCTAGATATTCCAGAAACCAAATCGGGGAATCGGATTAGGTAAGGTATAGTGGCATCCTAATATGTCAGGCACACTTAGATTATTCAGTCCATTGTGTACCACAGAGGTTAACTCCTCTTTTATGACTCAGTGCTGCCCGATTCTATATGTAACTCAATGACATGTCGGAACGGTGTTCTAAGAGGGGATAATCGACCGTTGCAAAACTTTTTGTTGTTTGGTCGAAATTAGGATTAAATCTATGACCCTACATATGTGAGGTGGGCATCGGGTTATATGGAGGCTATAGCAAACACTGGACCAATATAATCCAACTGCGAAATTGACTTGCTTGCAGACAACAAGGTTAGGTTAGGTGGCAGCCCGATGTATCAGGCTCACTTAGTCTATTCAGTCCATTGTGATACCACATTGGTGAACTTCTCTCTAATCACTGAGTGCTGCCCGATTCCATGTTAAGCACAATGACAAGGGACTTCCTTTTTATAGCCGAGTCCGAACGGCGTTCCACATTGCAGTGTAACCACTTAGAGAAGCTTTGAAACCCTCAGAAATGTGGGATAATCCACCGCTAAAAAACTTTTTGGTGTTCGGTCGAAGCAGGAATCGAACCCACGACCTTGTGTATGCAAGGCGGGCATGCTAACCATTGCACCACGGTGGCTCCCTGCAGACAACAAACGAATGTGTGCAAACTTTCAGAACGATAGCTTCATTTTTGCACGCTGTAGCGTGATTACAACAGACAGACAGACGGACGTCGCTAGATCGTTTGACGCAAAAGTGGAATAAAAACCAAATTAATGATTTTATCTAACCGTAGAAAATTTCTTAAAAATTGTTAGAAATTTTCTGTACGACAGTGAAAAGTTACCACAACCCAAGTAATTTGATTGTGGATGACAGTCTTTAGTAGAAGTTTCTACGAAATCCATGGTGGAGGGTACATAAGATTCGGGCGGGCCGAATACAAGGCCGCATGTACATTTTTCTTTTGCATTTGAATCCATAATTTAGACTTAAGGATTTTGGTATTGATTCTGAGCCAACGATAAGTTTTATTTAAAATAAAGACATTTTTAGTAGGGAATTAAAATTATATATTAACAATTAAAACAGGTTCTTCAAAGTAAAAAGTTTTTTTTTTTTTAATACCAGGGTATTAGTGCATATGTTTGCAACTCCCAGAAGGAGACAAAGACACATGGTATCTTTGGCAATAATACCGAGGACCGACGTCTAAGTGGATCTAGCCATGTCCGTCCGTCTGTAAACAAATTTTTGTGACCAAATTCTAGGTCGCACTTTTAGTTCACAAACAAAAATCTGATTCAATCACGAAATTAATGATCCAATTAATTTTTTAATTGAAATGCCTTCAATCACAAAAATTATAGTATCAATTAAAAAATTAATTGAAAGTCAAAAAATTAATTGATCCAATTAATAAATTAATTTATACTACTAATTTTTGTGATTGCTTTTAGTTTCAATTAAAAAATTTTTGAATCTATTAAATTTTTAATTGAATATTTTTTAAAGCTCAATTATGACTTTAATTGGAAAAATTTTCGTGAAAATTTTTTCTGTGTTCAATCGACTTCAAATTTGACACAAGTACGTATGTACAAGTACGTTTTGAGGCAAAATAGAAATTTATTGATTTTGGAAGAAATCGGTTCAGATTTAGATGTAGCTCCCACATATACGTATGGCTCCAGAAGCTTGAGTTTTCTCTGATTTCAACTTGTCGTAAAGTGTGCCAAATTTGGTTGAAATCGGTTGAGATTTAGATATAGCTCTCATATATATCTTTCACCGATTTACACTCATATGACCACAGAAGCTAAAGTTTTGCTCTGATTTACTTGAAACTTTGCACACGGAGTAAACTTAACTTTTTGGATACCCATTCCAATTTTGGCTGGAATCCGTTCAGATTTATATATACCTCTCATATATATCAGAAACTGTATTTTTTATCCAATTTGCCTGAAATCTAGAGGTATTTTAGGACCATTAAGAGGTGTGTCGAAAATGGTTAGTATCGGTCCATGTTTTCGTACAGCCCCCATATAGACCGATCTCCAGATTTTAATTCTTGGGCTTCTAGAAACTGTATTTACTATGCGATATGCCTGAAATTTGAAATCTAGAGTTATATGATGACCAGAAATAGGTGTGCCGAAAATGAGCAGTATCGGTTCATGTTTTGGTATAGCCCCCATATGGACCGATCTCCCGATTTTACTTCTTCGGCGTCTAGATACTGCATTTTCTACCCGATTTGCTTGAAATTGAATATCTAGAGGTATTTTAAGACCACAAATTGGTATGTCAAATGGGGAGTATCGGTCGAAGTTTTAGTGTATCGGTCCATGTTTCGTTGGGCTACAACGATCTCCCAAATTTACTTCTTGGACCTATAGAATCCGTAGTTTTTATCCAATTTGCCAGAAATTAGAAATCTAGAGGTATGTTAGGACCATAAAGAGGTATGTCTAAAATGATCCGTATCGGTCCATGTTTTGGTATAGCCCCCTTATAGACTGATCGCCCGATTTTAGATTTTGTAGTTTTTACCCAATTTGTCTGAAATTGGAATTTTAGAGGTATTTGAGGAACATTAAGAGGTGTGTCAAAAATTGTGAGTATTGGTCCATATTTTGGTATAGCCCCCATATAGACCTACCTCCCGGATTTATTTCTTAGGCTGCTAGAATCTGTAGTTTTTATCCGCTTTGCCTGAAAATGTAAAAATACTGGTATTTTAGACCCTCAAAAATTTGTATCGCATTTATTTCTACCGGTCCATTATGTATGTGAAATCGGTCGATCGATCAATGTCTGATCGACCGATTTCACATCTTGAGGGTATAGCAGGAGCACTTATCATATAAATTGCTTGAAACTAAAAGTAAAATTTCCAGATTTTACTCCTCGTTATAATTTAAATAATGGCGGTAAAAATCTACGGATTTAAGATTTCAAATCAAGGTTTTTTTCATCATTTACACGATATATTTATGATTTATCTAAAATTCAAACAAAATTGGTTCTTATAAATCCAGAATCTGATCTAGTATTCATAGGTAGAATCTTTAAATTTGTCTTCGGGAAGTGTACTGATTGAATTGATCTGCTTGGGAGAATATCTGTCATCAAACGCCCTTAAATCCTACATATATTATCAAGATACCCGCACCGACGAAGAGTTTTCAAAGGAAACTATTATATTTGATTCATGGTGGTGGGTATTTAAGATTCGTCCCGGCCGAACTTACTACAGCCCCCATATAAACCGATCCCCAGATTTGGCTTGCGGAGCCTCTAGGAGAAGAAAGTTTCATCCGATCCGGCTGAAATTTGGTACATGGTGTTAGTATATGGTCTCTAACAACTATGCAAAAATTGGTCTACATCGGTCAACAATTATATACAGCCCCCATATAAACCGATCTCCCAATTTGTCTTGCGGAGCCTCTAAGAGAAGCAAATTTCATCCGATCCGGCTGAAATTTGGTACATGGTGTTAGTATATGGTCTCTAACAACCATGCAAAAATTGGTCCACATCGGTCCATAATTATATATAGCCCCCATATAAACCGATTCCCCGATTTGCTTTCGGAGCCTCTAAGAGAAGCAAATTTCATCCGATCCGGCTGAAATTTCGTACATTGTGTTACTATATGGTCTTCAACAGCCATGCAAAAATTGGTCCATATCGGTCCATAATTATATATAGCCCCATATAAACCGAACACAGATTTGGCTTGCGGAGCCTCTAAGAGAAGCAAATTTCATCCTATACGGCTGAAATTTGGTACATGGTGTTAGTATATGGTCTCTAATGACCATTCAAAAATTGGTCCACATCGGTGTATAATTATATATAGCTCCATATAAACCGATCGCCAGAGTTGACCTCCGGAGCCTCTTGGAAGACCAAAATTCATCTGATTCAGTTGATATTTGGTACGTGGTGTTAATATATGGCCTCAAACACCCATGCAAAAATTGGTCGAAATCGGGCCATAACTATGTATAGCCCCCATATAAACCGATCCCCAGATTTGACCTCCGGTGCCTTGTGGAGAAGCAAAATTCATCCGATTTGGTTGAAATTTGGTACGTGGTGTTAGTATATGGTATCCAACAACCATGCATGAATTGGTTCATATCAGTCCATAATTATATATAGCCCCCATATAAACCGATCCCCAGATTTGACCTCCGGTGCCTTGTAGAGAAGCAAAATTCATCCGATCTGGTTGAAATTTGGGACGTGGTGGTGGTATATGATATTTAACAACCATGCCAAAAGTGGTCCATATCAGTCCATAATCATGTATAGCCTCCATATGAACCGATCCCGAAATTTGGTTTTGAAGCCTCTTTGAGGAGCAAATTTCATCCGAGTCAGTTGAAATTTGGTACATTGTGCTAGTATATGGCCGTTAACAACCATGCCTAACTAGGTCCATATCGGTCTATAGCCCTCAGATAAATCGATCCCCAATCACACAAAAATTGGTCCATATCAAGTTCATAATTGTATATAGCCCCCATATAAGGGACCCCCATATTTCAATTCTGGCTCCCTACGTACCGTGCAAAAGTCCATATCGATTCGTAATTATTTGTAGACTTACATACCTTTTTGTCTAATATATACCACGTGTGGACTAACTCACAATTTAGAAAACGATTTAAGATACCACAACCCAATTATTTCGATTGTGTATAACAGTCTTCAGTAGAAGTTTCTACGCAATCCATGGTGGAGGGTACATAAGATTCGGCCTGGCCGAACTTACGGCCGTTTATACTTGTTTATTATAGGAACCTAGTTATTATATATTTATATATAACACCTAACCTAGTCTGTATTAGAAACATTTTTATATTTAATACAAAATTCCATATCTAAGTTAAAACGATTATCCAACATATTCAAAAATGTTAACGTAAATTTTAAACCTACTACTATTACTACTATTCCCATTACAAATTCCTTCCATAAACTGTTAGTAAATTGTTATGAATATGGGTATATTTCTTTAAATCAAAAATGTTTTTCTGTGCTTTATGGAAAATTTACTTTACTTCAAAGATATACAATTTACAAGACAATTTAATGGAACGACTCAATATTCCAAGATTAATTTTATAAATTGAATGAAAAAAAACATAGATTATGTATTTTCTGATTATATTTTTTTTTGTGTATTTTTTTATATCCTAAACCACATAGTGGTCAGGGTATAATAAGTTTGATCTGCCAAAAAATGTGCCTACCAAAAATATTGATTTCAGACCGATTGACTTAGAATCACCTCCTGAGTCGATCTAGTCCGTCCGTCTGTCCATGTATTTGTTGTTCACAGGATTCCGTTTGCAATTATAACCGATTTTGACGAAATTTGGTACAGGGGGTTTTTTGGGAACAAGGACAAACACTATTGAATTTGGAAGAAATCGGATCAAATTTAGATATAGCTCCCATATATATGTATCGCCCGATTTCGACAAATGGGGTCACATTGCGTTTGTTTTCACACGGATCGTCACCAAATTTGGCAAAAGGTAATCTTTTCCATCGGTCTTCAAGTCTGCAAAATTTCATCTAAATCGGTTCAGATTTTGATATAGCTCTCATATATATGTATCGCCCGATTTTCCCAAATTTGGCCACAAAACCCTTATTTATCAACCGATCTTACTCAAAGTTGGCTAAATGTAATCTTCTATAGCACTAACTTTATGTGCAAAAAATCAACGAAATCTGTTCAGATTTAGCTATAGCTCCCATATATATAGCCCGATTTTCCCAAATTTGGCCATAGAACCCTTATTTATTAACCGATCTTACTCAAAGTTGGCTAGATCCAATCCTCTATAGTACTAACTATATGTGCAAAATTTCATCGGTTCAGATGTAGATATAGCTCCCATATATGTATCGCCCGATTTTGAAAAATTCGCCCCTAATAACCTTATGTTTGACCATACAGGCCTCATTTCTTAACTGATCTTACTCAAATCTTGCACAAGGTTAGGTTAGGTTAGGTGGTAGCCCGATGTATCAGGCTCACTTAGACTATTCAGTCCATTGTGATACCACATTGGTGAACTTCTCTCTTATCACTGAGTGCTGCCCGATTCCATGTTAAGCTCAATGACAAGGGACCTCCTTTTTATAGCCGAGTCCGAACGGCGTTCCACATTGCAGTGAAACCCCTTAGAGAAGCTTTGAAACCCTCAGAAATGTCACCATCATTACTGAGGTGGGATAATCCACCGCTGAAAAACTTTTTGGTGTTCGGTCGAAGCAGGAATCGAACCCACGACCTTGTGTATGCAAGGCGGGCATGCTAACCATTGCACCACGGTGGCTCCCAAAGGTAACCTTTTGTGGTATTAATCAAACCCGCAAAATATTATGCAGATTTAGATTTAGATATAGCTTCCATATATATGCAAATTTGGCCATAGTACTATTATTTATTAACCAATGTTACTCAAATTTCAAATTTTGATGTTCTAGGCGATCGTATTTATACGTACTTGTTGCTCTTACATAAGAATATTGCTCGATTTTTACAAATTTGGATTTATTACCCACACTAATTGAACGATTTTCTCGTTTTTAATAATGGGCTCAATATTAGTGGCATAACATACTAACTCCGTAGGTGCAATATCAATTACAGCCAGTGTTGTTAGAAGTAGGGGAAATTCCCTATATGTAGGTTTTTTCTAATATTTAGCGTCTTGTAGGGACGTAGGGCCACAATATAGGGACATTTTCACTCAACACAATTTGTAATAATTTTTATATTTTGGTGGCTCTAGAGGAGAAAATTAGAAGCCGGCAAGGCTTGACCTTTAACAATGTGTGATAATAACACTCGCGCCAAACAAAAATCTAACAAAATTTGAAGATTTCCACAAATTACCACAAATCTACCAAATAAATATTTCTATAGAAATTTTTGTTAAAACTTTATTCCTGTAGAAAATTTTGTCAACATTTTATTTCTATAGAATTTTTTTTTTCGAAATATTATTTCTATAAAAATTTTCTCAAAATGTTATTTCTATGGAATTTTTTCTCAAAATTTTATTTCTATAGAATTTATTATCAATATTTATTTCTATAGAAAAATTTCTCAAAAAAAAAAATTATTTATAGAAACTTTTTCCAAAATTTTATTTCTATAGAGATTTAACAAAAAACAAGTATATACGGCCGTAAGTTCGGCCAGGCCGAATCTTATGTACCCTCCACCATGGATTGGGTAGAAACTTCTACGAAAGACTGTCATCCACAATCGAATTACTTGGGTTGTGGTATATTAAAACTTCTTAACATATATCCATACGTGGTATATATTAGACAAAAAATTTATGTATAGGTAAGTCTACAAATAATTACGAATCGACATGGAAATTGAAATATGGGGGTTGCTTTTATGGGGGCTATATAGAATTATGAACTTGATATGGACCAATTTTTGTGTGATTGGGGATTGATTTATCTGAGGGCTATCTATAACTATAGACCTATATGGACCTAGTTAGGCATGGTTGTTAACGGCCATAGCACAATGTACCAAATTTCAACTGACTCGGATGAAATTTGCTCCTCCAAGAGGCTCCAAAACCAAATCTCGGGATCGGTTTATATGGGGGCTATATATGATTATGGAGTGATATGGACCACTTTTGGCATGGTTGTTAAATATCATATACTACCACCACGTACCAAATTTCAACCAGATCGGTCAAATCTGGGGATCGGTTTATATGGGTGCTATATATAATTATGGACTGATATGAACTAATTTCTGCATGGTTGGTGGATACCATATACTAACATCACGTACCAAATTTCAACCGTATCGGATGAATTTTGCTCTTCCAAGGGGCTCCGGAGGGATCGGTTTATATAAGGCCTATATATAATTATTGACCGATTTCCACAAATTTTTGCATGGGTATTTGAGGCCATATATAACACCACGTACCAAATATCAACTGAATCAGATGAATTTTGGTCTTCCAAGAGGCTTCGGAGGTCAAATCTGGTGATCGGTTTATATGGGGGCTATATATAATTATGGACCGATGTGGACCAATTTTTGCATGTTCATTAGAGACCATATACTAACACCATATACAAAATTTCAGCCGGATCGGGTGAAATTTGCTTCTCTTAGAGGTTCCGGAAGCCAAATCGGGGGATCGATTTATATGGGGGCTATATATAATTATGGACGGATGTGGACCAATTTTTGTATGGTTTTTAGGGCCATATACTAAAAACAAGTACCAAATTTCAGCCGGATCGGATGAATTTTGCTCTTCCAAGGGACTCCGGAGTCAAACCTGGGGATCGGTTTATATGGGGGCTATATATAATTATTGACCGATTTCGACCAATTTTTGCATGGGTATTTGAGACCATATATTAACACCATCGGGCTATATATAATTATTGACCGATTTCGACCAATTTTTGCATGGGTATTTGAGACCATATATTAACACCACGTACCAAATATCAACTGAATCAGATGCATTTTGGTCTTCCAAGAGTCTTCGGAGGTCAAATCTGGTGATCGGTTTATATGGGGGCTATATATAATTATGGACCGATGTGGACCAATTTTTGCATGTTCATTAGAGACCATATACTACCACCATATACAAAATTTCAGCGGGATCGGATGAAATTTGCTTCTCTTAGAGGCTCCGGAAGCCAAATCGTGGGATCGATTTATATGGAGGCTATATATAATTATGGACCGATGTGGACCAATTTTTGTATAGTTGTTAGAGACCATATAGTAACACCATGTTCCAAATTTCAGCCGATTCGGATGAAATTTGCTTCTCTTAGAGGCTCTGCAAGCCAAATCGGGGGATTGGTTTATATGGGGACTATATATAATTATGGACCGATATGGACCAATTTTGGCATGGTTGTTAGGGACCATATACTTACACCATGTACCAAATTTCAGCCGGATCGGATGAAATTTGCTTCTTTTAGAACAATCGCAAGCCAAATTTGGGGGTCCGTTTATATGGGGGCTATACGTAAAAGTGGACCGATATGGACCAATTTTAGCATGGTTGTTATAGACCGTATACTAACACCATATACCAAATTTCAGCCAAATCGGATGAAATTTGCTTCTCTTAGAGGCTCCGCAAGCCAAATCGTGGGATCGGTTTATATGGGGACTATATATAATTATGGACCGATATGGACCAATTTATGCATGGTTGTTAGAGACCATATACTAACACCATGTACCAAATTTCAGCCGGATCGGATGAAATTTGCTTCTCTTAGAGCAATCGCAAGCCAAATTTGGAGGTCCATTTATATGGGGGCTACACGTAAAAGTGGACCGATATGTCCAATTTGCAATACCATCCGACCTACATCAATAACAACAACCTGTGCCAAGTTTCAAGTCGATAGCTTGTTTCGTTCGGAAATTAGCGTGATTTCAACAGACGGACGAACGGACGTACGGACGGACATGCTTATATCGACTCAGAATTTCACCACGACCCAGAATATATATACTTTATGGGGTCTTAGAGCAATATTTCGATGTGTTACAAACGACAATGACAAAGTTAATATACCCCCATCCTATGGTGGAGGGTATAAAAATACTATTTTTGGTACAATTCTACCAACTGTGGCAACCGTGGTGGTAATACAAATTTATTTTCTAGGTTATATACGTTGCATTATCATGTTTTAAGATAATAAAGTACTTAGAACCATTTTTGTTTTGTAAATTTTTATACCCTCCACCATAGGATGGGTGTATATTAACTTTGTCATTCCGTTTGTAACACATCGAAATATTGCTCTAAGACCACATAAAGTATATATATTCTGGGTCGTGGTGAAATTCTGAGTCGATCTGAGCATGTCCGTCCGTCCGTCTGTTGAAATCACGCTAACTTCCGAACGAAACAAGCTATCGACTTGAAACTTGGCACAAGTAGTTGTTGTTGATGTAGGTCGGATGGTATTGCAAATGGGCCATATCGGTCCACTTTTACGTATAGCCCCCATATAAACGGACCCCCAAATTTGGCTTGCGATTGCTCTAAGAGAAGCAAATTTCATCCGATCCGGCTGAAATTTGGTACACGGTGTTAGAAAATGGTCTCTAACAACCATGCAAAAATTGGTCCATATCGGTCCACTTTTACGTATAGCCCCCATGTAAACGGACCCCCAAATTTGGCTTGCGATTGCTCTAAGAGAAGCAAATTTCATCCGATCCGGCTGAAATTTGATACATGGTGTTAGTATATGGTCTCTAACATCCATGCAAAAAGTGGTCCATATCGGTTCATAATTACATATAACCCCCATATAAACCGATCCCCCGATTTGGCTTGCGGAGCCTCTTGGAGGAGCAAAATTCATCCGATACGGTTGAAATTTGGAACATGGTGTTAGAATGTGGTCTCTAACAAACACGCAAGAATTGGTCCATATCGGTCCATAATTATATATAGCCCCCATATAAACCGTTCCCCAGATTTGATCTCCGGAGCCTCTTGGAGGAGCAAAATTCATCCGATCCGGTTGAAATTTGCAACGTGGTGTTAGTATAAGGCCGCTAATAACCATGCCGAAATTTGTCCATATCGGTCTATAGTTATATGTAGCCGATCCCAATCACACAAAAATTGGTCCATATCGGTTCATAATCATGGTTGCCACTCGAGCCAAAAATAATTTATTTCTATAGAAAATTTTGTCAAAATTTTAATTCTATAAAAAATTTTGTCAAAATTTTATTTCTATACAAAATTTTTTCCAAATTTTATTTCTATAGAAAATTTTTTGAAATTTTACTTCTATAGAAAATGTTGCCAAAATTTTATTTTGTCAAAATTTTATTTCTATAGAAACTTTAAACATATTTATATACGTATTTAATCGGCCTTTTTAGTTTAATATATACCACGTATGGACTATGTGGTATATATTACGGTGTTAGGAAGTTTTAAGATACCTTGCCATCGGCAAGTGTTACCGCAACCCAAATAATTCGATTGTGAATGACATTCTTCATTAGAAGTTTATACGCAATCCATGGTGGAGGGTACATAAGCTTCGGCCTGGCCGAAATTACGGCCGTATATACTTGTTTTTTTTTTTTTTTTTTAATTTACACATATATATTTATACTACATTAAATTTTTATAATGAAACTTCCAAATGTGCTTGATATAAACGAAATTGACTGATTTTTGGATAAAATATTATTTTTTTATTGCAAAAATAACAATTTTGTAATAAAAAACTGTTTTTGTACAAAACTTTAAAATTTGGAAAGAATTCAAAAACTAACAAAAGAAGAACGTGGGGTCGAGTATAAACATACATACATAATTTTATAATATAAACATAAATTTATTTATGTGTGAACAGTTTTTTTACTAGCATTTAACACCATCGCTCTAAAATGCCTTTTATTTTTCTTTAATAATTCATTTTAAAGAAAATAATCTTTTTAAATTGTTTTAGCTGAAAAACTCGAACTTAATGCCCGCTTTTATATTTGAAGGTGTCCGTCAACTCCTCGTGGACTACTTATTAATAAAGAGGAACTAAACTTTGTTTTTATACATTTTACTGTGTAATTTTTCACTATTTCCTCCTTATTTCATTTTACTGTCCCAACTCTAAAAAGAGTATAATGCCCTTTCGTCATTTTTATGAAGACCCCTGATTTCTTTTAACGAACCAAGAAAAAAATTGTGCCCATAATGCCAAAATGATAAACAAAACACATGTCCACACATACATAAAATGCTGCTCTCAAGGCGAAAACATATGCCGTTTGTTTGTCAAATGTCTATTCTCTTGGTTCCGAATGTCTATTCCCTTTATTCAAATTAAATAATATTTAGACTTAAGCATATCAAATTTTTGGCCTTATCATAAAACAGTTTTCCGAAACAACATACAAGCGGTTTCACAGAAATTGTTCTCTTTTGATTCTTTCGCTGTGTTATGTTGATATCTTTTGTCAACTCTCCCGGTTTCCATCTTTATTTCTTTCTCTACACTCTCTCTGTCGCTTTGAATAAAATATAACAACATATGTATGTTTAGTCGAAATTTGTAAATTTATATATGTTTGCATCCACACATATGATTTTTATTAAACATTCATGCCCCAAACATAATATATTCTAACATATTAACATAGATGTCCCAAACATTTAGTGTTAGTTTAGGAACATTACATGTTTGAACTTAAATATATTGTGTTTTAAAATTGTGCCCGAAACACATTTTGTTTATATCGGAACATATGAAAAACATATTTTTCTAACAGTGTACGGACTTCGTTATCCGCAACTCAAGTGTTTTAAAAATTGTATCGCATGCAATAAAAAATATATTTATCAATGCTACAAGTAAAATTATTTAGGTATTTCATGCGATAAATAAATTTTTACAAATTCAATAACGCTTTACCTATTCAAACTGTTACCATTAAAAGCTTATTATATTCGAACTAACAACGATACTCTCTTCATCTACCTATTTTTTAAAAGCACATTACGCATATTAAACGGCTAAACACAAATGCACTTTGCCGTAAAATGGGCTATGCAACCAAAACAAAAACGGAAAGTGAGAGAATATTCACACTCACATACATAGTTATACACATGTTGTTGGTAATATGGGGGGAGGGTCATGAATAAAGTTAACGGTTAACTTGGTTGATTTCAAACCCAACGAACTCAAACAATAACTCCGACTCCACTTTAGCACCGATAATAAGGTCGATTGTTTTTGTTGTAGCCTCTGCCCCGGTGCCATTATTGTGGTAAACAGTTTTTTTTGTTGAATTTGAAAACAATTTACCAATGGTCAAACGACCGGTTTAAGTCAATGGCTTTTGTGATTTTCATAAAATTCAGTTGTTCTGCATTGACTTTGAATTTGAGACGAACAACTTAAATCAAACGTAAAAGATTCGTCATAAAAGATAGATCGCACAGGCAAAAAACGCTTCGCTTTAAATTAAATTGGGTCACGGCAAACGGAGTTACTCTCAGGGTTTTAATCGAAATTCAATTAACCGATAAACTGAAGGGCCCATAAAAAGCATTCAAATATTTAACACTCAATCCTCAACATTATTGCATCGAGGAGCTACTCAATCCAATCCTATATAGTGATAGTGCTTAAGTTCTTAAAAAATCCACCATGCTAGACGACAAAGAAATGATCGAAGTTAATTTAAGTTCCTCCGATTTGTCGAAGATAGCTGGTGAAATGAATTCTTCGTCGAAACTCTTACATGAAGTTGCCTGTCTTAGTAAATCCTTTAGCATCAATGATCTCAAAGATCGTACCTTCTTAGCGAAGCGAATTACATCTCATCCAAAATATGCCACAATTGGAGGTATCAAAGGTAATGGCAGTGATGAAGATGTCGATAAAAAACAAATCGATAGTCCAAATATCAGTTGTCTACGTCAAATGTATTGTCCCGATTGCCATCAACGTTTGGATACAGATAGTGTTCGATTTGAAACATTATTATCGTGGTAAGTAGTCAATTACATGACATATAAGCATACACTGAAAAAATTTGCATCGTTGACTAATTATAAAATTTGTTGCTTATACACCTAAAAAAAACAAAAGAAAATGTGGTTTAATTTTGGAAAATGGTAACCAAAATAATTGTCTAATTGCAACATGATAAAAAAAACAATGTGACTGAATTGCAACAGATTGCAGCATACAGACAGCAGACATATTTATTCCAGCGATATTTCAATTTATTGTTTACAAGCTTACAAACGATCCTTGATCGATTCAAGCGTAGTAGTGTGATTGTTATATGTATATTTGGCTGGAAAGCCACAAGTGGCTATCGTTGGAGCCTTCTAGCATGTACACTGAGAAAATCATGTTCAGTTCCAAATATTTTGGCTAACACTAAAGATTTTGCCAAAGAAGCGGAAAATTGAAGTAAGGGTCCCTTAAAGACACAATTCTTTTTAAAATTTCTGTTTTGCATACATGATTCTAGGGAAGAAATGTTAATTTATTCATTATTTTTTTGCTTTATTCTTCATGTCCTATAAAAGTCCTTTATGTTCGCAGTAAAAGATGTTTTTTAAATAAAATTTTCAAAAAATTTCCTATTTTTAAACGTTTTTTATACCCTCCACCATAGGAAGGGGGGGTATATTAACTTTGTCATTCCGTTTGTAACACATCGAAATATTGCTCTAAGACCCCATAAAGTATATATATTCTGGGTCGTGGTGAAATTCTGAGTCGATCTGAGCATGTCCGTCCGTCCGTCTGTTGAAATCACGCTAACTTCCGAACGAAACAAGCTATCGACTTGAAACTTGGCACAAGTAGTTGTTATTGATGTAGGTCGGATGGTATTGCA
Source organism: Haematobia irritans (assembly GCF_050003625.1). NCBI lineage: Eukaryota > Metazoa > Arthropoda > Insecta > Diptera > Muscidae > Haematobia > Haematobia irritans. The sequence continues at coordinate 98,442,979 of NC_134401.1, read as the reverse complement.
AATGGGCCATATCGGTCCACTTTTACGTATAGCCCCCATATAAACGAACCCCCAAATTTGGCTTGCGAGGCCTCTAAGAGAAGCAAATTTCATCCGATCCGGCTGAAATTTGGTGCATGGTGTTAGTATATGGTCTCTAACAACCATGCGAAATTGGTCCACATCGGTCCATAATTATATATAGCCCCCATATAAACCGATCCCCCGATTCGGCTTGCGAAGACTCAAAGCGAAGCAAATTTCATCCGATCCGGCTGAAATTTGGTACATGATGTTAATATATGGTCTCTAATAACCATGCAAAAATTGGTCTACATCGGTCCATAATTATATATAGCCCCCATATAAACCGATCACCAGATTTGACCTCCGGAGCCTCTTGGAAGACCAAAATTCATCTGATTCAGTTGAAATTTGGTACGTGGTCTTAATATATGGGGAGCCACCGTGGTGCAATGGTTAGCATGCCCACCTTGCATACACAAGGTCGTGGGTTCGATTCCTGCTTCGACCGAACACCAAAAAGTTTTTCAGCGGTGGATTATCCCACCTCAGTAATACTGGTGACATTTCTGAGGGTTTCAAAACTTCTCTAAGTGGTTTCACTGCAATGTAGAACGCCGTTCGGACTCGGCTATAAAAAGGAGGTCCCTTGTCATTGAGCTTAACATGGAATCGGGTAGCACTCAGTGATAAGAGAGAAGTTCACCAATGTGGAATCACAATGGACTGAATAGTCTAAGTGAGCCTGATACATCGGGCTGCCACCTAACCTTACTAAACCTAATATATGGTCTCAAACACCCATGCAAAAATTGATCGAAATCGGCCCATAATTATATATAGGCCCCATATAAACCGATCCCCAGATTTGATCCTCGGAGCCCCTTGGAAGAGCAAAATTCATCCGATTCGGTTGAAATTTGGTACGTGATGTTAGTATATGGTATCCAACAACCATGCAGGAATTGGTTCATATTAGTCCATAATTATATATAGCTCCCATATAAACCGATCCCCAGATTTGACCTCCGGTGCCTTTTGGAGAAGCAAAATTCATCCGATTTGGTTGAAATTTGGTACGTGGTGGTAGTATATGATATTTAACAACCATGCCAAAAGTGGTCCATATCAGTCCATAATCATGTATAGCCCCCATATAAACCGATCCAGAGATTTGGTTTTGAAGCCTCTTTGAGGAGCAAATTTCATCCGAGTCAGGTGAAATTTGGTACATGATGTTAATATATGGTTTCTAATAACCATGCAAAAATTGGTCCACATCGGCCCATAATTATATATAGCCCCCATATAAACCGATCACCAGATTTGACCTCCGGAGCCTCTTGGAAGACTAAAATTCATTTGATTCAGTTGAAATTTGGTACGTGGTGTTAATATATGGGGAGCCACCGTGGTGCAATGGTTAGCATGCCCGCCTTGCATACACAACAAGTGGTCCATATCAGTCCATAATCATGTATAGCCCCCATATGAACCGATCCCGAAATTTGGTTTTGAAGCCTCTTTGTGGAGCAAATTTCATCCGAGTCAGTTGAAATTTGGTACATTGTGCTAGTATATAGCCGTTAACAACCATGCCTAACTAGGTCCATATCGGTCTATAGTTATATATAGCCCTCAGATAAATCGATCCCCAATCACACAAAAATTGGCCCATACCAATTTCATAATTATATATAGCCCTCATATAAGCGACCCCCATATTTCAATTCTGGCTCTCTACGTATCGTGCAAAAAGTTTATATCGATTCGTAATTATTTGTAGACTTACCTATACATAACTTTTTTGTCTGATATATACCACGTATGGACTAACTCACAATTTAGAAAACGATGTTAAGAAGTTTTAAGATAACACAACCCAAGTAATTCCATTGTGGATGACAGTCTTTCGTAGAAGTTTCTACGCAATCCATGGAAGAGGGTACATAAGATTCGGCCTGGCCGAACTTACGGACGTATATACTTGTTGGTTTTTTTCTTTTGCTTTATAGTCAAAATGCAAAAAGTCAAGAAATTTCAAGAGGATTTCATTAATTTTGAAGATTTTTGCAGTATTATTAAAACCAAGTTGACCTTAGGTAAAGTTAGGTTAGGTGGCAGCCCGATGTTTCAGTCCATTCAGTCCATTGTGATACCACATTGGTGAACTTCTCTCTTAGCACTGAGTGCTGCCCGATTCCATGTTAAGCGCAATGACAAGGGACCTCCTTTTTATAGCCGAGTCCGAACGGGGAGGTCCCCTACTCCGGGAGGTCCCCTACTCCGTCCAGTTATCAAAAGACCAAGTACCCCATATCAATTTCATAGCATCCTCCCACATCTTCTGTAAAGTTTATATAAATCGGAGGGGTTTAGGGATCAATTATTCGTAAAAAAAGAAGAATAGTGGATCACTTACCAGATATAGTGGATCCCAACCAGATATCGAAAAACAAAGTAGCGAATATTGTCTCTAGACAACCTTCAGCCTTCCCTGAACATTTCACACAAATCGGAGAACTTAACTACAATATTCGAAAAGTTAAGCAAATTTCTACACGCAGAGAAGGAATATGATCACCTCATCAAGAGCAAAATATTATTTTTGGGTGGTGACCACGTAACATGTTTATCGCAAAAATGTTGTTTTGTTACCAAACATAAAATGCTTTCCGAAAACATATACATAATTTCCAAGAAAATAACATTGTTGCGATAAAAATGTTACATGGTCACCATTCAAAAATTACATTTTGCTCTTGAAACATGTTTGAGGTAATCATATTCCTTTTCTGGGTGTATAGATCAGGTACCCAATATTAATGTCATGACCTCCATACTCGTCCTCTGTAAATATGAAGTAATTCGGAGATGTTTAGTTTCAGGTTTCAAGAGTATTATGTTACACTGTCATGGGGATGGTTTTGATTCCTTGGCGAATTTTTTTTATAGAAATAACATTTTGGCGAAACTTTCTTGAAAATAAAATTTTGACAAAGTTTTTTATAGAAATAAAAAAAATTAATTTTGAGGATCTACCTCTATTACCCAGCAAAAAAAGAGTCGCCAAAAAGTAATGAAAATGTTCTTTTTCGATCCGGAAGTGGTGCAAAATTGACGCAGAAGCGATGAATTTAACATGGGCTTGTCATAGGACGGAATCATCACTTCTTTAGGTGTGATCCGAATTCAATATTTTGGATCTAAATTAAAAAATTGTATGATATTTTGTCAAATAAATAATTTTTATAATTTTTTACAATTTTTAATGGATTTTAACGCTTATCGGAAACGTTTGACCTCAAACATTTTCAAAAATTCGCAATTTTTTCATATTGAATTTAGCATTTTTTTCGACAAAATTTAAATGATTTGTACCATTTTATGAATTTTTACTCTGTTTATAACCTATTTGAAACAAAAAAAGTTAAAATTACCCACTAAAAGTATGAAAAAATGAATTAAAAGAACTTCCTGGGTGGTTAAAATAAAGAACATCATTGGGAGTGCATCTTCTGGAAGTGCTTTTAAAGTTGTGCCTTTGGAAGAACTTCCAAATTTTTTTGCTGGGTATTTCAAGTGCTATATGAGGTTTTTCTGAAATCTTGATTCTTGAATTGCTACCAAATGGCCTCAAAATAATTTGCGCTATTTGGCCTATAATATCTTTCGAAGTGTGAGACCAAATACAAAAAAGAAACCGAAAAAATAACAACTATAGTTAAGCAGAAAAATGGTTCTCAAAACCTGATTCAATCACGAAAATTATTGATCCAATTAATTTTTTAATTTTAGCAAAATTTTCTATAGAAACAAAATTTTGACAACATTTTCTATAAAATAAAATGTTGACAGGATTTTCTATAGAAAGAGAATGTTGACAAAATTTTCTATAGAAATAAAATTTTAACAAGATTTTCTATAGAAATAAAATTGTAGCAAAATTTTCTATAGAAACCAAATATTGGCAAAATTTTCTATAGAAATAAAATCTTGGCGAAATTTTCTATAGAAATAACATTTTGGCGAAATTTTCTATAGAAATAAAATTTTGACAAAATTTTCTATATTCTGGAGAAATTTATTTCTGGAGAAATAAAATTTTGGTAAAATTTTCTATAGAAATATTTTTTTTTATTTCTAGAGAAATACAATTTTTTTATTTCTGGAGAAATAAAATTTTGGCACAATTTTCTATGGAAAAAAAGAAAAACTTTGGAAAAATTTTCTATAGAAATGAAATTTTGACAAAATTTTCTTTAATACAATTTTGACAGGATTTTCTATAGAAACAAAATGTTGACAAAAGTTTCCATAGAAATAAAATAATGTTCTGAAGAAATAAAATTCTGGCAAATTTTTCTATAGAAATAAAATTTTGACAAAATTTTCTATAGAAAAAAAATTTTACATAATGTTCTGGAGAAATAAAATTTTGGCAAAATTTTTTATATAAATGAAATTTTTACAAAATTTTCAGGAGAAATAAAATTTTGACAAAATTTTCTAAAGAATTTTTTTTTTTATTACTGGAGAAATAAAATTTTGGCAAAATTTTCTATAGAAATAGAATTTTTAATTTCTAGAGAAATAAAATTTTGGTAAAATTTTCTATAGAAATAATTTTTTTTATTTCTGGAGAAATAAAATTTTGGCACAATTTTCTATAGAAATAAACTTTTGGAAAAATTTTCTATAGAAATGAAATTTTGACAAAATTTTCTTTAATAAAATTTTGACAGGATTTTCTATAGAAATAAAATTTTGACAAAATTTTCTATAGAAATAAAATTTTAACATAATGTTCTGAAGAAATAAAATTCTGGCAAATTTTTCTATAGAAATGAAATTTTGACAAAATTTTCTATAGAAATAAAATTTTACATAATGTTCTGGAGAAATAAAATTTTGGCAAAATTTTCTATATAAATAAATTTTTTTATTTCTAGAGAAATAAATTTTTTTATTTCTAGAGAAATAAATTTTTTTATTTCTGGAGAAATAACATTTTGGCACAATTTTCTATAGAAATAAACTTTTGGAAAAATTTTCTATAGAAATGCAATTTTGGCAAAATTTTCTATAATAAAATTTTGACAGGATTTTCTATAGAAATAAAATTTTGACAAAATTTTCTATAGAAATAAAATGTTGACAGGATTTTCTATAGAAATAAAATTCTGGCAAAATTTTCTATAGAAATGAAATTTTGACAAAATTGTCTATAGAAATAAAATTTTACATAATGTTCTGGAGAAATAAAATTTTTACAAAATTTTCTATAGAAATAAAATTTTTTATTTCTAGAGAAATATTTTTTTTTTTTTATTTCTGGAGAAATAAAATTTTGGTAAAATTTTCTATAAAAATATTTTTTTTTTATTTCTAGAGAAATAACTTTTTTTATTTCTGGAGATATAAAATTTTGGCACAATTTTCTATAGAAATAAACTTTTGGAAAAATTTTCTATAGAAATGAAATTTTGACAAAATTTTCTATAATAAAATTTTGACAGGATTTTCTATAGAAATAAAATTTTTACAAAATTTTCTATAGAAATAAAATTTTAACATAATGTTTTGAAGACATAAAATTCTGGCAAAATTTTCTATAGAAATGAAATTTTGACAAAATTTTCTATAGAAATAAAATTTTGGCAAAATTTTCTCTAGAAATGAAATTTTGACAAAATTTTCAGGAGAAATAAAATTTTGACAAAATTTTCTATAGAAAAAAAATTTACAAAATTTTGTATAGAAATAAATTTTTTTTATTTCAGGAGAAATAAAATTTTGGCAAAATTTTCTATAGAAATATTTTTTTTTATTTCTAGAGAAATAAATTTTTTTATTTCTGGAGAAATAAAATTTTGGCAAAATTTTCTATAGAAATAAACTTTTGGAAAAATTTGCTATGGAAATACAATTTTGGGAAAATTTTCTGTCAAAATAAAATTTTGCCAAAATTTTCTATAGAAATAAAATTTTACCAAAATTTTCTGTCAAAATAAAATTTTGGCAAAATTTTCTATAAAAATAAAATTTTGGCAAAATTTTCTATAGATATGAAATTTTGGCAGAATTTTCTATAAAGAAAATACTTTTTCTCTGTGTGTAGACACATTTTTCTCGCATGAGTTGAACAGTGTATTTACAAACCTAAGATTTAAATTATTGAGACATAACATTATCATTAATTACCAAATAGCTAATGATGACATATAACTAAATTCCCATTACGTTTGTTGTTTTCAAAAATTTCCGATAATTTTGAAAATATGCTTCATATTATTATTGTTATATTATTTTTCTTTTTTTGAAAATATTACATAATTGTTTTTCTCCCTCTTTTAGTTGTCTACCATTGTTTCCCATTAAATCCATGTACCAATGCTGTCTTCGGCGATCAATAGGCCGAAAGGTCATTTGTAATAAGTGTGGCAGTAATTTGGGTTATTGGAAGCGATCGTAAATACTACATGGATTTGGAAGCAACCAAAATGAATTTGCATTTAAAAGTATAATTAAGATATTATCTACAGTGTGCTATAATTGAAATACTCATTAGAAAAAATAAATATTTAATTTATAGAATATAAAAAAGATATAATTAATATAAAATTATGCATTTTTTAATTATTGTATTTTTATATTCTGTCATAAATAGAAATAAAGACCGAGGTAAACTGATGCTAAAATTAATTTATGTTTATTGGACAAACATATTTGTTGTACTTTCGTTTTTAATTTTTTTTTCATAGTTTCTCAACCTACCTAACCCAGCAAAAAAAAAGATCTTCCAAAGGCACAACCTAACCCCAGAAAAAGAAAAAAAAACGTCGCCAAAAGAAGTAATGAAAATGTTCTTTTTGGATCCGGAAGTGGTGCATAATTGACGCAGAGCGATGAATTTAACATGGGCTTGTCATAAGACGGAAGTCCTCCATTTCAACAGCCGTTGCACTGAATTTGCATCACTTCTTTAGGTGTGATCCGAATTCAATGTTTTGGATGTAAATTAAAAAATTCTGTGTTAATTTGTCAAATAAATAATTTTTATACTTTTTTATAATTTTTAATGGATTCTAACGCTTGTCAGAAACGTTTGACCTTAAATATTTTCAAAAATTCACAATTTTTTCAGATTGGATTTAGCATTTTTTTTTTTCGACAAAATTTAAATGGTTTGTATCATTTTATGAAATCTTACTCTGTTTTTAACCTATTTGAAACAAAAAAGTTAAAATTACCCATTACAAGTATGAAAAAAAGCAAGTTATAAAAAATTGATTTAAAAGATCTTCCTGGGTAGATAAAATAAAGAACATCATTGGGAGGGCATCTACTGGAAGTGCTTTTAAAGTTGTGCCTTTGGAAGAACTTCCAATATTTTTTTTTGCTGGGAACTACGTCGTGCGAAAATTAAACTAAATTTTACACTACATTTTGAGATTTCCACAAAGTGATTTTAAAATCAGTAAAGTTCAATGCACTGGTGTACTTTTTAACTGCAATTCACAAAATTACACCCTATCATAGAAAAAAAATTAAAAAAATTAAATTTTATTTCTATAGAAAATTTTGTCAAAATTTTACTTTATCTATGTTTTGTTGTTTTTGTTTTTCGACTTTTTTGTTAAATGCCTTATGGTTTCTGAAATCATCGACCGGAATAATAAAACTCAATGCTGGCAAAAATCAAAAATATTTCCGAAGGAGATGGATATATCGAATTATAAAAAATAAAAACAAGTATATACGGCCGTAAGTTCGGCCAAGCCGAAGCTTATGTACCCTCCAACATTTTTTTCTAAACACTGCCATCCACAATCGAATTACTTGGGTTGCGGTAACACTTGCCGATGGCAAGGTATCTTAAAATCTCCTAACATCGTCTCCTAAATTGTAAGTAAGTTCATACGTGGTATATATTAAATTAACATAAATTTTCCATAGAAATAAAATTTTGACAAAATTTTCTATAGAAATAAAATTTTGACAAAATTTTCTATAGAAATAAATTTTTGACAAAATTTTCTATAGAAATAAAATTTTGACAAAATTTTCTATAGAAATAAAATTTTGACAAAATTTTCTATAGAAATAAAATTTTGACAAAATTTTCTATAGAAATAAAATTTTGACAAAATTTTCTATAGCTATAAAATTTTGACAAAATTTTCTATAGAAATAAAATTTTGACAAAATTTTCTATAGAAATAAATTTTTGACAAAATTTTCTATAGAAATAAAATTTTGACAAAATTTTCTATAGAAATAAAATTTTGACAAAATTTTCCATAGAAATAAAATTTTGACAAAATTTTCCATAGAAATAAAATTTTGACAAAATTTTCTATAGAAATAAAATTTTGACAAAATTTTCTATAGAAATAAATTTTTGACAAAATTTTCTATAGAAATAAAATTTTGACAAAATTTTCTACAGAAATAAAATTTTGACAAAATTTTCTATAGAAATAAAATTTTGACAAAATTTTCTATAGAAATAAAATTTTGACAAAATTTTCTATAGAAATAAAAGTTTAACAAAATTCACTATAGAAATAAAATGTTCACAAAATTTTCTAAAGAAATAAAATTTTGACAAAATTTTCTATAGAAAAAAGGTTTTGACAAAATTTTCGATAGAAAAGAAAATTTAAACAAAATTTTCTATAGAAATGAAATTTTAACAAAATTGTCTATAGAAATAAAATGTTGGTAGATTATTTTTGGCTCGAGTGGCAACCATGATTATGAACCGATATGGACAAATTTTGGTATGGATGTTAGAGACTAGAGGTCTGCATCGAATAGCTTTTCACTACATATATGCAATTCGCTGTCGAATATAGTACATACACTGTCTTTCTCTCAGAGCGCAAGTAGTGAAGTGAAGAGAACACTTGCTTGTCAAATACCACCAAGTACTTATCCGAAATAATATGTGTTCCGAAAAAAAGGAACAATAAAAATGTAAGTACTTGAGAAAAAGTACAACATGGATTCTCTTCACTTCACGTGGTACCACAAGTATTTCTCAGTTATGTACGAAGCAAAACTTTCCATTATTATTAATCATAGATATGTATGTATGTCACATATTTCATATATTTATGTATGTCACACACTTACCTTAACGTTTGCCGTTCTTTATAACAAACCAAAACATATATTATGGAGAGTAACTGTTTTTTTGTATTTCTGAAACTGCACGTGGTACATGGAGTACTCTATGAAGTTTTGTTCTCGCAACATACTCGACGTGATCACTCTGAGGACACTTCAATAAGAGAGAAAGAGGAATATGTGTTTGTTGGTAGTGAAGACATCAGAGTAGCAACAAGAAGTTACTCGTGGCTTTTGGTGTTCATCAAAATGTGTACCAATAGTTTTGCGACTCTCTCAAATAGATGTACTCATGTAGCAAGTACACGTGTACTCTGCATTTACAAATGGAATTGTGCAGACCTCTATTAGAGACCATATACTAATACTACATTCCACATTTGAACCGGATCGGATGAAATTTGCTTCTCTGTGAGGCTCCGCAAGCCAAATCTGGGGATCGGTTTATATGGGGGCTATATATAATTATGGACCGATGTGGACCAATTTTTGCATGGTTGTTAGAGACCATATACCAACACCATGTATATGCTTCTCTTAGAGGCTCCGCAAGCCAAATCTGAGGGTCCGTTTATATGGGAGCTATACGTAAAAGTGGACCGATATGGCCCATTTGCAATACCATCCGACCTACATCAATAACAACTACTTGTGCCAAGTTTCAAGTCGATAACTCGTTTTGTTCGGAAGTTAGCGTGATTTCAACAGACGGACGGACGGACATGCTTAGATCGACTCAGAATTTCACCACGACCCAGAATATATATACTTTATGGGGTCTTAGATCAATATTTCGATGTGTTACCCTCCACCATAGGATGGAAGGTATAATAAAATTTTGACCTCGAGCTTGAATTTATAAAAAAAAAATTGTCACAATTTTATTTCTACAGAAAATTTTGCCAAAATTTTATTTCAATAGAAAATGTTGTCAAAATTTTATTTCTTTTAAAAAATTTGTGAAAATTTAATTTCCATAGAAAATGTTGTCCAAATTTTGTCAACGTTAAACTTCTAAAATGTTGTCCAAATTTTTTATAGAAATTAAACTTTGACAAAATTTTCTATAGAAATAAAATGTTCCATTCTTTTCGTTTTGTTATTGTTGGTTTTGTTCTTTAAGCATTGTTGTTGTTTTTTATTGCCGCTTAAAACCATACATTGACTAAACTACAAGTGTAGCTTAACCAACAGAGGAAAAGAATGTTTGTCAAATTTATTTGGGCAAAGCCCTATAGACTGCAAGATGGTTGGATGGACGCACGTTTCGGAATTACCACATTCCTCATCAGCATCCTCTACTTGCAGCAAAACTATCAACCAATTATCAGAATAAATTCAGGCAGTTTATTAAATCCAACTATAAACAACACTTGAACCCTCCGAAAAAAGGTTTTACATTGATAGCCGGATGATGCTGATGAGGAATGTAGTAATTCTGGAACGTGGGTCCATCCAACCATTTTGCAGTCTATAGGACTTTGCCCAAATAAATTTGACAAACATTCTTTTCCTCTGTTGGTTAAGCTACACTTGTAGTTTAGTCAATGTATGGTTTTAAGCTGCAATAAAAAACAACAACAATGCTTAAAGAACAAAACCAACAATAACAAAACAAAAAGAATGGAAAAAGAAGAGGAGGTACGCTCAAAATAAACCCAGCCAACTGAATTCAAATCGATGATTTGACAATGGCGGCATAAGCCGGCTATCAATGTAAAACCTTTTTTCGGAGGGTTCAAGTGTTGTTTATAGTTGGGTTTAATAAACTGCCTGAATTTATTCTGATAATTGGTTGATAGTTTTGCTGCGAGTAGAGGATGCTGATGAGGAATGTGGTAATTCCGAAACGTGCGTCCATCCAACCATCTTGCAGTCTATAATAAATATACAATAAATTTGACAAACATTCTTTTCCTCTGGTGGTTAAGCTACACTTGTAGTTTAGTCAATGTATGGTTTTAAGCTGCAATAAAAAAACAACAAGAAATAAAATTTTAACAAAATTTTCTATAGAAATAAAATTTTGATAAAATTTTCTATAGAAATAAAATTTTGATAAAATTTTCTATAGAAATACAATTTTGTAAATTTTTTTTTTTGGAAATTTCCACAGTCCAATGAAATTTTCCTTTTTCTGGTTTTAACAACGCTTTGCGGAAATCGCAAAAATGTGGAGAAAATTTAGTTTAATTTTCGTACGAAGTAGTTGATTCTTGCTATAAAACAGTTTAATAAAATTTTGATAAAATTTTCTATAGAAATACAATTTTGTAAATTTTTTTTTTGAAAATTTCCACAGTCCAATGAAATTTTCCTTTTTCTGGTTTTAACAATGCTTTGCGGAAATCGCAAAAATGTGGAGTAAAGTTAGTTTAATTTTCGTACGAAGTAGTTGATTCTTGCTATAAAACAGTTTACCTTACTTAAATTTCAATTATACTATATCATCGTAATTTATTTCTATCTTCAATTTTACCATGACTTTAATAAATCTAAAGCACAGAAGTCAAGTGATGATCATCGACATGTATTAATAAAGCTCCACTTCAAGGTGAAGTATTTTTTGAGTACATGCGGACAAGAGGGCTTTAAATATTTTAAAGAAAATGATTGAAATATAATATAAAGAAATTAAATAAAAAGATTCAACGAAGAATCTTAAAAACACAAAAAAGTAAAGTTCGGAAGTTAACGTGATTTCAACAGCCGGATGAATGAACATCGCTCAGTGGTTCCAAATCGTTTGTTTTTGAAAATAACATACACTTGTAGTTTAGTCAATGCATGATTTTAAGTTGAAATAAAAAAAAAAACAACAAAAAAAAACAACAACAATATACAGCACTGTTGAAACCACAAATACAAGTTCAAAAACAAAAATATTTGTTAACGTATTTACAATATTTTGAACTATTTAACTCTCCTCCTTAGAATGGAAATTCCTTAGTGGAAATTCTTTGGCAATGATCCAATTTGCACTACTTGGGGATCCAAACTACTGGTTTCTGATTCGAATTCATTGTGTACCTTCAGCCCGGTTTATTCCATTACCATTCTTACTAGTCTTAGTCTTAATTTGAAAGCAAATTGCTAGAATAGTATACACAAACATATATTTGTGGCTTCAATCACGAAACTAATTCTAATTAATTTTTGAAATTGGAAAAAATTTAAATTAAATAAATTAATTGTGTAAAATTCCATTGATATTTCATATTTTTGTAATGTTCTTTTTGTGTGTATAAACTGTTGTCATTTTTTTGATTCTGATTTACTCTGCAGTTTATTTACTGCAAAGACCATACTACCAGATTCATATAAAATTTAAGAGTCCCCTAAGACCCAAATTTAGGAGACAATATTTTATTGCTCTCAACATTTGTAGACTTCTCTAGAGCAAATGTGACGCATGCGATTATTATGATTTTTTAGAGACAAAACTCTTAATTTTTTTTATTGACAAAAGTCTGTCTACCAAAGATGTTTAAAAAGGCTCTTCTATCTCAAAAAGACAACTACTAACAAAAATGACTGCAATAAAATGAGATCCGAAAATTTGCCAAATATTTATTTTTGTGATTATAATTTTCGGAGACAAACAAAACGCAACAAAAATAGTCCCATTGGAGCATCTCATAAAGCAAATTTCAAATACAAATTTTAGTTTGAATACAAACGTGTGTGTGACACAAACGAAACCGTCAAAATCTCACAGCACCCATGCGACAAGAATTCCTCTTGCACAAATACCAATCTAAGATACCAATTGAACAAGAATCTATGACCGCTATGTCTTTGGATTCACCGCGTACCCCAGATTCACATACGACACAAACGCCCCTTATCTATGGCCAAAATAGAATGGGGCCATCTTCTAAACCCCAAGGTCAGGACACACCCTATGTGAGATTCTATTCGGTTGGCCCAAAAACAAATGCCATCATTTGTCCCCTTTGCAAGGAGAAAACGGAAACAGTTAATGTGAACTACACGAACTTAATCGATGGCTTGAATTGTCTGATGTCTTGCCTATCTTGGTATGTATGTCTCTACATGTAAAAAAACTACTTCTTTCCTCCCAACTAAAATTTTACACAAACAAACATTGCGATTTTCTATTGGCTGTAAAATTTTTGTGATAAACGTTGAGGTCTTTTACAGAATGTGAAAACAATTTAATAAAGACTAATTCAATTTTTATTTAAAAAAAAACTTTTAAAAAAATATTCATATAATCTCATGTGTAGAAAATTTTATTTATGCATAGGTATGTATAGAATATTTTTATAATATTAAATTGAGCCGACGGGCTTTTTGGGCAGCAAATAAATCAATGACTTCTTCAGTCGGCACATTTATTCGGCGATGAACCGACATTAATGCCAATCCATTGAGTCTACTCTCGCTAGTCGAATTTCTAAGATACGTCTTTAATCTCTTCATTGTTGAAAATGAACGTTCGGATGAGCACGTAGTAACTGCAGGGATGGAAAATGCAGTACGAAAGTACTTTTTTCAATACTTTTTCACCCCGGTCAGTACCGTAGGAATGATTTAGTACCTTTTGTGTAGACATTTTTGAGTCGATATCAGATTTATGGTACAATAGCTTTGACAAAATATTTTAATATTTTGAGAAAGTCTTTATCAACCTTATTTGCTAATAGTCTTTTACAAATATGGCAAAACAAACATGTTCATGTGGGAAGAAAATCTCGATTTTGTAAAAGACATAGTCAAAAACAGGATTTTATTGAATTTCAAGAATGTTTTAGTCGAAAAAAGAATGCGATTCTATATTATCGATTTTTTATTTCGGTAGAAAATGTTGTCAAAATTTTATTTCTATACAGAATTTTTGCAAAATTTTATTTTTATAGAAAATTTTGTCAAAATTTTATTTCAATTGAAAAGTTTGTAAAAATTTTATTTCTAAAGGAAATTTTTGCAAAATTTTATGTCTATAGAAAAAATTTTGCAATTTTTTTTTCTATAGAATTTTTTTGCAAAATTTTATTTCTATAGAAAATTTTGTCAAAATTTTATTTCTATAGAAAATTTTTGCAAAATCTTATTTATGTAGAAAGTTTTGTCAAAATTTTATTTTCTTTAAAATTCAGTCTCTTGACAATAATCTTCCAGTAAAATTTTTGTTGAAATTTAGTAAAAAATTTTTTGTACTTTCTTAAAAATTTTATTATCCATCCCTGAGTAACTGGCAAAATGACCAAAATTTTTAAAAGAATATGCACGTTTGGAAAAATCTCTTTATTGCACTCTCCAAGTGCTTCCATCGCTGAATTAGGCAGGTTCTTTTCGCAGGTTTTGCGCCATTTCATTTACACATGTGTGTTTGGCAGTTTCGTTGTTGTTGCTATGGCCAAACAAAGCGAGTCATGTTCACAAAAAGAACAACAAACACACATAAAAAGCAGAAATACATTTTCCAAAAATGAAATTTGTGGTGCGAGAACAAAAACAATTTGTTTTTTTCGACCGTCGTTTGACGGGCTTTTCAACTAGTATTCTATGATTTGTGCAAGTTTTACAGGTAAGCGTTTTTCAAAATAAAACCTATGCAGTTAAAAATATATATTTCTTTATATAAAAATATTCATTCATTTCGGTGGTGGGGGGGAGGGGGATGAGGGGGATCAACCTGAACCTGAAATCGGCCTTAACCACAATATTTCCAATTAAAAAGTTAATTGAAGATGAGAAACTTTTTCAATTAAAAAATTAATTGATACAATTAACTTTTTAATCCAACTAGAAACATTGCGTCAATTTGATTAATGATTGAAAATTTTTTTAAATTTTTAATTAAAAAATTAATTGATACAATTAATTTTTTATCAAACTAGAGACAATTAGGACAATGATTGAAAATTTTTCAATTTTAAATAAAAAATTAACTGATACAATAAACTTTTTAATCAAAACAAAAACGCAAAGTCAATTAAGAAAGTGATTCCAATAAAAACTTAATTAATACAATTATTATTTTTTTTTATCAAACTAACAACACAAAGTTAGTTAAGAAAATTAGTGAAAATGTTCGCGGTTTTTATTGATTGAGTTTTCCAATTGACATAAATTAAATTTTTAATTGAATCAATTAAAGAAATAATTGATTTTTGCCATCAATATAAATTAATTTTTTAATTGAATCTATTAAAAAATTAATTGAAATTTTCAAATTAAAATCAATAAACTTTTTAATTAAATATTTTTTTTAAGCCCATTTAAAACAGTGATTGATATCATCATTTTCGTGATTGAAGACATTTCAATTAAAAGATTAATTGGATCAATTAATTTCGTGATTGAATCAAATTTTTTCTTTGTGTGTAGGTAAATCTTATTATTATTTTCGAAATCCAATCCACAGTCCAATTGTTATCAACACTCAACTATTACTATAGCCATAAACTCACAAGCAATGAATTCTATTTATAGATCAGATTGTGGGCATAACACACCAACAGATTCAAAGGAACTTCATTGAAAGAAATCAAACTTTTGTTAGGTCATCAGCTCCTTACAACTTTGGCTCTTTATTACTAGTTTTCGATAAGAATTCCTTATTTTTTTTTTTATAACATATTGTTTAATTATAGTGAATTTAATTATTTTTTTTCCAGCTGTTTCCCCATATTTGCTCTTTCGTGCATCTACACAATGTGTTGCCGGGGTTCATCTTCAAGTCAACGAAAATACTGTAGGAAATGTGGTGGCTACTTGGGCTTGTATTCTAGACCTAAATGAGGGAATATACGACCGCAAACACACACCGCTGAGTGCAACTACCAGTGAACAAATTATATTAACAAAATATTAAAAATTTTTTTAAATACTACAATTCGGAAAGAAATTAATAAAAAAGAAAAACAAGTATATACGACCGTAAGTTCGGCCAGGCCGAATCTTATGTACCCTCCACCATGGAGTGCGTAGAAACGTCTACACTGAAAAAAATATTGATCTAATTGAAAGATTATGCAACTTAAATTTTAGGACTCAAAATTTACGCAATGCTAAGGACAAAATTCTTTAAAACAATGTCATTTTAATTAAAAGAAAGTTTATAATCATAGCTTCAAAAATTTTTTTCATAACATTTAGGACACAAATCTTTAAATTTTGCGTCTCTCTGCTGAAGTTGTAGATCTTTGAAGTATGGCAAATTTTCCTAAAAATTAAGAAAAACATTTTTAATTTAAGGAAACCGTCTTTAAATCAACTGACATATTGAATTTTTATATTTAAGATAAAAACGCTTCAAGTAAATATAAAACAAGTACATACGGCCGCAAGTTCGGCCAGGCCGAATCTTATGTACCCACCACCATGGATTGGGTAGAAACTTCTACGAAAGACTGTGATTTAGTCCATACATGGTATATATTAGACAAAAAAGTTATGTATAGTTAAGTCTACAAATAATTACGAATCGATATGGACTTTTTGTACGTAGAGAACCAGAATTGAAATATGGGGGTCGCTTATATGGGGGCTATATACAATTATGAACTTGATATGGACCAATTTTTGTGTGATTGGGGATCGATTTATCTGAGGGCCAATATAACTATAGACCGATATGAACCTAGTTAGGCATGGTTGTTAACGACCATATACTAGCACAATGTACCAAATTCCAACTCACTCGGATGAAATTTGCTCTTCCAAGAGGTTCCAAAACCAAATCTCGGGATCGGTTTATATGGGGCTATGTACGATTATGGACTGATGTGGACCACTTTTGGCATGGCTGTTAAATATCATATACTACCACCACGTACCAAATTTCAAGCATTCTCCAAAAGGCACCGGAGGTCACATCTGGGGATCGGTTTATATGGGATATGGGAGCTATATATAATTATGGACTGATAGGAACCAATTCCTGCATGGTTGTTGGATACCATATACTAACATCACGTACCAAATTTCAACCGAATGGCAAGAATTTTGCTCTTCCAAGGGGCTCTGGAGGTCAAATCTGGGGATCGGTTTATATGGGGCCTATATATAATTATGGACCGATATCGACCAATTTTTGCATGGGAGTTTGAGGCCATATATTAACACCACGTACCAAATTTCAACTGAATCAGATGAATTTTGGTCTTCCAACAGGTTCCGGAGGTCAAATCTGGTGATCGGTTTATATGGTGGCTATATATAATTATGAACCGATGTGGACCAATTTTTGCATGGTCATTAGAGACCATATACTACCACCATGTACCAAATTTCAGCCGGATCGGATGAAATTTGCTTCTCTTAGCGGTCTCGCAAGCCAAATCGAGGGATCGGTTTATATGGGGGCTATATATAATTATGGACCGATGTGGACCAATTTTTGCACGGTTGTTAAAGACCATATACTAACACCATGTACCATATTTCAGCCGGATCGGATGAAATTTGCTTCTCTTAGAGGCCTCGCAAGCCAAATCGGGGGATTGGTTTATATGGGGGCTATATATAATTATGGACCGATGTGGACCAATTTTTGCATGGTTGTTAGAGACTATATACTGACACTATGTACCAAATTTCAGCCGGATCGGATGAAATTTGCTTCTCTTAGGGGCCTCGCAAGCCAAATCGGGGGATCGGTTTATATGGGGGCTATATATAATTATGGACCGATGTGGACCAATTTTTGCATGGTTGTTAGAGACCATATACTGACACCATGTACCAAATTTCAGCCGGATCGGATGAAATTTGCTTCTCTTAGAGGCCTCGCAAGCCAAATTTTGGGGTCCGTTTATATGGGGGCTATACGTAAAAGTGAACCGATATGACCCATTTGCAATACCATCCGACCTACATCAATAACAACTACTTGTGCCAAGTTTCAAGTCGATAGCTTGTTTCGTTCGGAAGTTAGCGTGATTTCAACAGACGGACGGACGGACATGTTCAGATCGACTCAGAATTTCACCACGACCCAGAATATATATACTTTATGGGGTCTTAGAGCAATATTTCGATGTGTTACAAACGGAATGACAAAGTTAATATACCCCCCATCCTATGGTGGTGGGTATAAAAATAATTATATTTTAATTAAAAGAAACTTTATAATCCCTGCTTCAAACATTTTTTTTTTCATTAAATTTAGGACACAAATCTTGAAATTTTGAATCTTTGAAGTACGGCAAATATTCCTTAAAATAAAGAAAAACATTTTTAATTTTAACTCAACTGACATATTGAATTTTTATATATAAGATAAAAACGCTTCAAATATAGGCTAAGACTTATTTTAAGGATTTGCATCTTTGGTTTAAAGGTTTTTTTTAGCATTAAGAAACCCGTTTTTACTTTGAAGTACTTGGCATAATTTGGATTTTGAAACTGGAATTTGTTTGTACCTGAATACCATTATTAATATATCGCACACAGAGAATAAAAATTCGATGAATGAGATCTGTATCCAATTTTAATTTTATCGACCCTAGATTTAAAGCCAGGGAGGTCCCTAAAAATGTCTTTATTTGAAAGAAGCCGCATCTTTGGCTCGGAATCAATACCAAAATCCTTAAAGGAAGGTCAAAATCTTTGGATCCAAGTAAACTTTTTTTTGAGTGTACTAAAGACGGTCATCCACAATTGATTTACTTGGGTTGCGGCCGATTGTAAAACTTCTTAACATCATCTTCTAAATTGTTATAGATATATATTAGACAAAAGAAAGGTCGATTAAATACGTATGTATTCAGTTCTTGACCGGTATATGTTATATAGGAAAGATATAATTACGAACCGATATGAACTTTTGTGCGGTAATTATAGAGCCAGAATTGAAATATGGGGGTCTTACCAACAATGGCAGATTTCTTACCGTTTGGTCGATTGGTAGAATTCTTGATGTTTTGGAAGATTTTGCAAAATATTCCTCGCCAATTAAGAGGTGCTTCATAATTGTCTATAGAAATAAAATTTGACAAAATTTTCTACAGAAATAAAATTCTGACAAATTTTCTATACACTGTTAGAAAAATATGTTTTTCATATGTTCCGATATAAACAAAATGTGTTTCGGACACAATTTTTAAACACAATATATTTAAGTGCCAACATGTAATGTTCCTAAGCTAACACTAAATGTTTGGGACACATATGTTAATATGTTAAAATATATTATGTTTGGGGTATGAATGTTTCATAAAAATAATATGTGTGAATGTAAACATATATAAATTTACAAATTTCGAGCAAACATATATATGTTTACAATTTCTGTGAAATGGTTGTATGTTGTTTCGGAAAACTAATTTATGATAAGGCCAAAAATTTTATATGCTTAAGTCTAAATATTATTTAATTTGAATATTAGAATGAGACATTCGGAACCAAGAGCATAGAGATTTAAAAAAAAAAACAGCATGTGTTTTCACCTTGAGAGGAGAATTTTATGTATGTGGGGACTGTAAATTTTTAATAACCCACATTTCGAAGTTTCATTATAAAAATTTAATATAGTATAAATGACTAAATTGCAACAAAAAAAATTGGTTCGGTCGGAGCAGGAATTGAACCCACGACCCTTTGCATGCAAGGCAGACATGCTAACCACTGCTCCACGTGGCCAACAAATGTATGTTTCTTTTAAATAATGTTATGTTTGCATGGGCTCGTGGGCGCTGCAAAGTATGCTATATAAATGTAACTTGTAACGATAATTGTCTACTGGTGACTATAACTACTACGTAGCCCAGTGGATAGTGTGTTGGCTTACAAACTGTATGGGCCTCGGTTCGATTCTCCGCCCAAGCGAAAGGTAAAATTAAAAAAAAATTATAAAATTGAATAATTTCTTCAACATTATTTGTATTACAGAAAAAGGTGCCAAGAACTAAAAATTTCGTGAAAGTGAAAATTATTTGAGGGAATGATCACAATCTTCTTTGGGGAAAATTCTTCCAAGCATATAATTTTTTGGGCTCAAAATGCTTCCAAACATATAATATGTTCACATAAAACAAACATATTAATATTTCGGCAGTATCCAATAATATATGTGCTTCCTGCAAAATATGTTGGGAGCATATGTTAAAGAAGCGATTTTTTTTGAGGGTGTAGGTATAAAATGTTGACAAAATTTTCTATAGAAATAAAATGATGACAAAATTTTCTATAGAAATAAAATTTTGACAAAACTTTCTATAGAAATAAAATTTTGACATAATTTTCTATAGAAATAAAATTTTGACAAAACTTTCTATAGAAATAAAAGTTTGACAAAAGTTTTCGGAACACGCAGAGAAGAAACATGATTGTCATAATCATATTCGAAGAGCAAAATAATATGATAGGAGCTATTTTTGTGGCGACTATGTAACATTTTCACCTGCAACCATGTTGGCTCAGTGAACATGGTTCTAAGAAAAATAAAATTGTCGTCATCTAAAATGTTATTATATTGATAAAAAGAATTTTGTTTCCATTAAAAGACAATGGTCACGATCTAAAATGTTATGGTATTCGCCAAAAATGTTTTTCTCCTAGTTAAAAGAACATGGTCACAAAATGTTTTGATCTTTATGAAAAAACTTTTTTCATCGTCGAAAAAAGGACGCCACTTGAGAAAAGAAAACACAAAATTAATTTTATTTGTTTGTTTTTATTTATTTACTAGCGTAACCCGACCCGCTTCGCTGCGCCTTCCGAAGCGTATTCGGAGGAACATTTTGCATTAACTTAGTCAACTATATCCTTCGTGCTGAAAACAAATTCGAAAAGATTTCAATTCTTTTAAACAAATCGGACTACTTGATTTTTCGTTTATAGGTACAAATACGGCGGGAGAGGGTGTACCTTCTTCTATATTTCTTGTGAATTTTAAGTGGGGTTTGTCAAGGAAAGGTATCATTCTCCTCAACATATCTGAAAATTAAGCACTATATTATAATAACATACAAAGAATTACTGTTTCCCATCCAATAAATCGGAGAAAGCAAAAGTAGTCAAAAAATTTACCACATTAACATTTGCTAAAATGTTGGAAAATGATGCACCCTCTACGTTGGCTGCCAATTTCATGTAAATTTAAGTTCTTTACTAAAAAGAAGTCTGGCAGAAGCCTGTACAAAAATCATAAAATTATGTACCGAGTTCCCATTTACGGACAACCCTCTACTTTCAACTTAGGAAAAAAACGGACAAAAGGGAACCCTCTCTTTACTAAAATGAAGACTAAAAAGAAGTCTGGCAGAAGCCAGTACAAAAATCATAAAATTATATATCGAGTTCCCATTTACGGACAACCCTCCACTTTTAATTTAAGAGAAAAAACCGACAAAAGGGAACTCTCTCCCCACCTTCGCTCCACTCTGACCTGATATCGGACTATCACGTACCCTATATTAATTTCGCAACTACTCCCTATAAATTCTATCCAAGTAAATCGACAAAGTGTATTTCAATTTTCCCCTTCCCCAACCAGATATCGAAAAATCATATATTAATTTAAAAATCATGTATAAATTTCATCACCTCCTCCCACGTTCCCTGTAAATTTCAAGTAGATCGGAGATGTTTAATTTTTGCTCTATTGTTTTAAAGGGACGTCACTTTCCCCGATACAATATCGACAAACACCGTAGTGAATAGCACCCTAACCTTCCCTGAAAATTCTTGAAACTTTCCTTCAAGTGTGGGGCAATGAAGGTTGCCTCTTCATTTATAACCTTTTCCCCCGCTTCCTTTGTAAATTTCAAGAAAACTTAAATTTTTTTATATTTCATGTTAGCCTGATACCGAAACAGGCAATTGACGTCCAAATGCATTATATCTAATTATACAATTATTTTTCGAGCTTTATGGGCAGATATAGATTAAGGAACATGGTTAATAGAGCCATTTTTTTGTAGTTTTAGAGGAGGACCTCCTCCCCGACCAAATGTCGAAAAGCGTATCTTTTGTAAACGTCCCAGAAAATGTCAAGCAAATTATAAGCCTAAAGGGGCGGCCTCTCTTCCGTCCAAATATCACAAAATCAGGTATCAACTATTACGGTTGACGGAGGTTACGATCTCTCCCCAGTCCTCTGTAAATTTCAAGTAACTCGGTAAAGTTTAATTGTTTCTCTGTATGTACTTAAGAGAAGCGGATGTCTCCCTATGCCCTTTTATTTTTATTAAAAAATCAGGAACCTGATATAAATTTCGTAACCCATTTTTTCTGTAAAATTTCAGTCGGGGGAGTTTAGTTTTGTTTGAACTTTCAAAAAAAAAAAAAAATTGGCAAAGGGGTGGTCCCCCTCCCCGACCAAATATCGGAAAATAATGTAGCGGATTTTTGTCTGCATGCCAATCCCAACATTCAATGAAAATTTCAAGCAAATCGCATAATTTTGTTCCAAGTTTAAAAAAGTAGGGCAAGGGGGAGGTTCCCTCCCCATCCACATATGAAATCATCGGGTACCCCTCACCACATGTTCTCTGTAAATCTCAGATAATTTAGAGAATTTTAGTTTTTTCACTGTACTTTAAAAAAAGTCGAACAAAGGAGAGGCCCCCCCTCCGCCACCAAATATCGAAATAAAAAGTAGCGGATCTTTGTCTAGATGCCAACCCCAATCTTCAACGAAAATTTCAACCAAATCGGTCAACTTTGGTCCAATTTTCAAAAAGTCCGACAAAGGGGAGGTCCCCCTCCGCGACCAGGTGTCAAAAAATGAGGTACCCTATTTTCACCACATGAGCGCCCCCTACGATCTCTGAAAGTTTCAAGTAAATCGGTTCAGCCGTTTCGGAGCCAACTCGGTACATACAAACAAACAAACAAATAAACAAACATAAATTGAATTTTATATATATAGATAGAATAAACTAATTCATTGTTTATTTGTATTTATAATGTCGTGCAAGCAAACATCATACACATTTACACACTCTATTTTATTTCAATTTCAACAATAAGTAATTATTCCATATTTACATCGTGCCCATCAAATGTACAAACGCAGACATCATGTAACTGCAAATAAAAATAAATTATACCATATAGCAAAATGCAGAACAAAAAAACAGGTACATTTTTTCAATTACACTTTCCTTTTTTGTGTTCACATAAAACCACGTGCCACTTCTGAATAAATAAATTAACACAAAACGCAATAATTCCGTATTCTCCGTCCATTCCAAGAAACAATCAACACACGACTGACGCGCAAAATGAAAATCGTGTGTACCTGCTCAATGTTTTTATAAAATTATTTTCGCTGCAAACAAGTTAAAAAATTAAATGGTCATGAAAAAATGTAAATGGTCTTTATGGCCATGTGATGGTTCTAGACATGTCTATACTTAACCTATAAAAATACTTTTTTCCCTGTAAAAAAGTAAAAAAATTGAATGGTCAGGTACATGATTTTCCCGACCATGTAATGGTCTCAAATTCTATCATTTAAATGATAGAACATGTTTGCGGTATTTGAGAACCATTTAAATGCTTATTGCCACCATACATTTTTCTCCGCTCGAAAACTATTTTTACAAAGACAAAATACATGGTTTTCGCGGCAATTACATGCTCTAGATAAGCATTAAATGGATGCGGCAACCATGTCCAAACATGGTTTTTCTGTACGTGAAGGTTCAAGTGTGGCTTGCTTTTGGATTTAGTGAACTGCCTGAATTTATTCTGATAATTGGTTGATAGTTTTGCTGCAAGTAGAGGATGCTGATGAGGAATGTGGTAATTCCGAAACGTGCGTCCATCCAACCATCTTCCAGTCTATTGGACTTTGCCCAAATAAATTTGACAAACATTCTTTTCCTCTGTTGGTTAAGCTACACTTGTAGTTTAGTCAATGCATGGTTTTAAGCTGAAATCAAAAAAAAACAACAACAATAATTAAAGAAAAAAAAACACAAAAACAAAACAAAACGAATGAAATAACATTTTGACAAAATTTTCTATAGAAATAAAATTTTGACAAAATTTTCTATAACAATAAAATTTTGGTAGATTATTTTTGGCTCGAGTGGCAATCGTGATTTTTCTGTGATTAGGGATCTGTTTATCTGGGGGCTATATATAACTATGGATCGATACGGACCAATTTTGGCATGGTGGTTATCGGACATATACAAGCGCAATGTACCAATTTTCAACCGGATCAGATGAATTTTGCTCCTTCAAGAGGCTCCGAAGGTCAAATCTCAGGATCGGTTTATATAGGAGCTATATATAATTATGAAACGATATGGACCAACTTTTGCATGGTTATTAGAGACCTTATACTAACACCATGTACCAAATTTCAGCTGGATCAGATTAAATTTGCTCCTCCAAAAGGCTCCGGAGGTCAAATCTGGGGATCGGTTTATATGAAGGTTATATATATAATTATGGGCCGATATGGACCAATTCTGGCATGGTTATTAGAGACCATATACCAACATGTACCATGTACCAAATTTCAGCCAGATCTGATTAAATATGCTTCTCTTAGAGGCTCCGCAAGAGTGAACTGATATGGCCCATTTGCAATACCATCCGACCTACATCAATAAAGGGTGATACAGTCAAAATTTGGTCAATATAAACTTGACGTATTTCTTTCAATTTTGCATTTAAAAAACCTGAACACCCCTCATTTTGAAGGTGTGTGTGTGTAGAATGTTGCTTCTAGTTTCATTTTGGAATTCACTCTTCAGTTGTCAAAATGCCGTCCAAGCAAGAAGAGCAGCGTATCAAAATTTTGCTCGCGCATCGCAAAAATCCGAGCTACTCGCACGCAAAGCTGGCAAAATCGCTAAAAGTTGCCAAATCAACCGTTACAAATGTAATTAAAGTGTTTGGGGAACGTTTGTCGACAGCCAGGAAGTCTGGATCGGGGGGAAATCGAAAACCGAAAGCCGCTGAGACGACAAAGAGAGTCGCCGGTAGTTTCAAGCGAAACCCTAACCTCTCTCCGAGATGCCGCAAATAAGCTGGGTGTATCGTCTACAACCGTGCATCGAGCCAAAAAACGAGCCGGACTATCGACTTACAAGAAGGTAGTGACTCCAAATCGCGATGATAAACAAAATACGACGGCCAAGGCCCGATCCCGGAGGCTGTACACGACGATGCTGACGAAGTTTGACTGCGTGGTAATGGACGACGAAACCTACGTCAAAGCCGACTACAAGCAGCTTCCGGGACAGGAGTTTTATACGGCAAAAGGAAGGGGAAAGGTAGTAGATATTTTCAAGCACATAAAACTGTCAAAGTTCGCAAAGAAATATCTGGTTTGGCAAGCCATCTGTACCTGTGGCTTGAAAAGCAGCATTTTCATAGCTTCCGGGACTGTCAACCAAGAAATTTACGTGAAAGAGTGTTTGAATAAACGTCTGCTGCCTTTCCTGAAGAAACACGGTTGTTCCGTACTGTTTTGGCCGGATTTGGCATCTTGCCATTACGGTAAAAAGGCCATGGAGTGGTACGCCGCCAACAACGTGCAGGTGGTTCCCAAGGACAAGAACCCTCCCAACACGCCAGAGCTCCGCCCAATTGAGAAATACTGGGCTATTGTCAAGCGGAACCTAAAGAAGACCAAAAAAACTGCTAAGGACGAGCAGCAGTTCAAGGCGAAGAAGGTGGACAAGGTGGCTGTACAAAATCTGATGGCAGGTGTCAAGCGTGAGTCCCGGCAATTCGGATTTGGGAAAGCGATAGCCTAACTGAATATTTTCCTGAATTTTATAATAATTGAACTTGAAAAAGAAATTTAATTTGATTTTTTAAATAAACGATTTCACCGATTTACACGCGTTTTCCCTTGACCAAATTTTGACCGTATCACCCTTTAACAACTACTTGTGCCAATTTTCAAGTCGATAGCTTGTTTCGTTCGGAAGTTAGCGTGATTTCAACAGACGGACGGACGGACGGACATGCTCAGATCGACTCAGAATTTCACCACGACCCAGAATATATATACTTTATGGGGTCTTAGAGCAATATTTCGATGTGTTAAAAACGGAATGACAAAGCTAATATAAATGCCCTCCATTCTATGGTGGAGGATATAAAAATAAATAATTGACTTTTCTCTACACCTAACGGAAATTAGTCAAAATTTTGTTACCACATTGTTGGAGGGGAATATTTCGCAAAATCTATCAAAGCATCAAGAATTCTACCAATATACGTAACAATAAAAAATCTACTGATATCACAAAAATAAGTAAATTATATTTCAACAAATTCAAGAATATTATTTAAGACTTAAATATTTTTCTTTTCAATTGTTAAAGAAAAGTTCGTTTTTTGAGGGACGGGTTAATAGGTGTGGTAAAAGTTACAAATTTTAAGAAATTCTGAACTACCAATTAATACGAATTTATTATATTTTTCATTTGTGTATATTTTTTCTATTTAAGTTTACTTAACTAACGTCTAAAAAACAAGTTTTAAAAGTAAGGAATTTTTCTTATATTGGAGAAATTTAACTAGAACGTAATAAGTTCCATGAACTAAAATAGAATTCAATTGGCATTAGTGCACAGAAAAAAAGTCATTTGTAAAACTAATGCTAAACTTAATCTATATTTATTTAAAAAAATATTTTATTTTAGTTTATTTAAAATTTTTTTTTTAAGAATTTTTCCCCAGTCCAATGAATTTTTATTTATTCCAAGCAGGGATCCGGAGCGGAGCGTGGAGCGGAGCGGAGCGGAGCAAGCCCTTTTTTTGCCGGAGCGGGAGCGGAGCTGGAGCGGCATTTCTAAAATCCGGAGCGGAGCGGGAGCGGAGCGGTTTCCAGATGAAAAACCGCTCCGCTCCGAATAAAATATTACTTGAATGAAATGTGTAACTTTGAAATTACACTGTGTAGGTAATTTCAAATTTAGCTAGTACTTAGCGTAGTGTGAGTAAACGTTTAAAATGTACGATATGTATTTTTGTACGTACGTACATTGGGGAAAACACAACGTGTTTTTTAGTAATTGTTTTCAAAAACGGCGAATGTCAAAATATATATCTAGTATGTGTTGTAAAAGTAACAACAGTACTTTCGATCAATTTCATCCCGTATTACTACAAAGATGTTTGTAATGAACGTCAAATAAATGCAATTAACCGATCTTATTTATATTTAATTTTTTAGTTTTCTACACTGAAAAAAATATTGTCGTGAAGTCAAAGATTCCATGTCCTTAGAATAAGAATGCAAATTTTGCTTAACATGGAAGACGCATTTCTCTAAAATAAAGTTTTTTATACCCATCACCATAGAATGGTGACGGGGGTATAATACGTTTGTCATTCCGTTTGTAACACATCGAAATATCGATTTCCGACTATATAAAGTATATATATTCTTGATCAGGGAGAAATTCTAAGACGATATAACGATGTCCGTCTGTCTGTCTGTCTGTCCGTCTGTCTGTCTGTTGTAATCACGCTACAGTCTTCAATAATGAAGCAATCGTGCTGAAATTTTGCACAACCTCGTCGTTTGTCTGCAGGCAGGTCAAGTTCGAAGATGGGTTATATCGGTCCAGGTTTTGATATAGTCCCCATATAAACCGACCTCCCGATTTGGGGTCTTGGGCTTATAGAAATCGTATTTTTTATCCAATTTGCCTGAAATTTGAAATCTGGAGGTATTTTATGACCGTAAAATGGTGAGTATCCGTCCATGTTTTGGTATAGCCCCCATATAGACCGATCTCCCGATTTTACTACTTGGGCTTATAGAAACCGCAGTTTTTATTCAATTTACCTGAAATTGGAAATCTAGAGGTATTGTAGGACCAAAAATACGTGTGCCAAAAATGGTGAGTATCGGTCTATGTTTTGGTATGGTCCCCATATAAAACGACCTCCCGATTTGGGGTCTTGGGCTTATAGAAAGCGTATTTTTTATCCAATTTGTCTGAAATTGGAAATCTAGGGGTATTTTCGGACCATAAAGAGGTGTGCTGAAAATGGTGAGTATCGGTCCATATTTTGGTATAGCCCCCATATAGACCGATTTCCCGATTTTACTTCTTGGGCTTCTAGAATCCGAAGTTTTTATCCTATTTGCCTGAAATTGGAAATCTAGAGGTATTTTCGGGTCATAAAGAGGTGTGCCGAAAACGGTGAGTAGCGGTCCATGTTTTAGTATAGCCCCCATAAGAACGATCTCCCGATTTAACTCCTTGGGTTTCTAGAAACCGTAATTTTTATCTGATTTGCCTGAAATTGTAAATATTCTGGTATTTTAGGCTCGGTCCATTTGGTAATGCCTCCATATAGACCGACTTCACTTGAATTGCTTGAAACTCAATGTAAAATTTCCAGATTTTACTTCTACATATTTAAGATTTCAAATCAAGACGTTATTTTATAATTTTCTTGCACACTTACAAGAGATGTTAATGATTCCTCTAAAACTCAAACAAAAATGGTTCTTATAAATCCAGAATCTGATATAGTCCTCATTGGTGAAATCTTTAAATTTATCTTCGGAAAGTGTCCTCAAGTCCTCAAGCCCTCCTAAAATTTCAAAGGAAACCCTAATATTTGGTTCATGGTGGTGGGTATTTAAGGTTCGGCCCGGCCGAACTTAGTGCTGTATATACTTGTTTTCTTGTCCAAAAGGCAATAAACTTTTGAATGAAGTTGTAATGTCCTTATAATTAAGTGATTTTACTTAAAAATGTGTATCATAACATGAAAGATAAAATTTTTGACTTTAATAATTAAGAAAAATTCTTTAAAATTAGTAAAATTGTCTTTAAATTTGTTTCCTTTTTGCATCTTGCCTACAAAGCAAAAAATCGTTAAAAAATAAGACATGTTTTTCAACACTTTATTTTAAAGACGCTTTTTACTTGAAACATAGCATAATTTCTACTGGAAGTCGAGTCTTAATATGGAAAAAAATAACTCGTTAACTCGTTTTTAAAGGATTTTGATAACAACTGACGAAAAAAATCTAAAAAAATGAAAAATTAACATATGCTTCCTAGAATGCTTCCTTTAATGAAGTCAAAATGGATTTAATATTTCTAAAAAAATCTTCAAAATTAATACAATATTTCAACACATTGTTTTAAGGTCATTATACCCTAAACCACATAGTGGTTTGATCTGCCAAAAAATGTGCCTACAAGAAATATTGATTTTAGACCCCATAAAATATATACCGATCGACTCAGAATCACCTCCTGAGTCGATCTAGCGCTTGGCGTCCGTCCGTCCATCCGTCCGTCTGTCCATGTATTTGTTGTTCACAGGATTTCGGTCGCAATTATTAACCAATTTTGATGAAATTTGGTACAGGGAGTTTTTTTGGGCACAAGGACGAACGTTACTGAATTTGGAAGAAATCGGATCAAATTTAGATATAGCTCCCATATATATGTATTGCCCGATTTCGACAAATGGGGTCACGTTGCACTTTTTTTACTAACCGATCGTCGTCAAATTTAGCACAAAATAATCTTCTGTATCACCCTTTAGGTCTGAAAATTTCATCGAAATCGGTTCAGATTTAGATATAGGTCCCATATATATGTATCGCCCGATTTTGTCAAATTAGGTCATAAAACCCTTATTTATCAACCGATCTTACTCAAAGTTGGCGAAATGTAATCTTCTATAGCACTAACTATATGTGCAAAAAATCATCGAAATCTGTTCAGATTTAGCTATAGCTCCCATATATGTACCGCCCGATTTTTTCTAAATAAAATAAAACTCAATTGAACAAATAATACAATGTTTGTACTATAATTTTCTCGAAGAGGAGCGGAGCGGAGCGTGGAGCGGAGCGTGGAGCGGAGCGGAGCGATTTTTTTTTTCTCGGAGCGGAGCGAGGAGCGGAGCGGTTTTTTTTTTCTCCGGAGCGGGAGCGGAGCGGAGCAAAAAAATGGACCGCTCCGGATCCCTGATCCCAAGTATGTCTTAAAAATTTTATGATCTAAATGCCAGTAAAATTTCAATGACATACAAATAAATTCAATGTTAACTAAAGCAGAAGAAATTTTTCGTACATTTCTCCAAAATGAGTAAGAATGAACTACAACGTGGTCAAAATGCTAATGGTCTGACGCCTACACAGAAAGAAATGTCACGAAAATTTTTCCAATTAAAATTTTAATTGAGTTTTAAAAAATGTTCAATTAAAAATTTAATTGACTCATCAAATTTTTTAATTGATACAAAAACCAAACACAAAAATTAATAGCATGAATTCATTTTTTAATTCGATCAATTAATTTTTTAATTCGATCAATTAATTTTTGAATTGATACTATCATTTCTGTGATTGAAGACATTTCAATTAAAAAATTAATTGGATAAATGAATTTCGTAATTGAATCAGAAAAAATTGATGTTTTCTTTGTTTTCATGTCATATTTTACTTTTTTCTGTGTGCAAATAAGCAACAAATACTTGGTCACAATACTGCCAGGCTGAAATTCTCAAAGCTCCATAATGCATTTCAATCGCCAGATGTTGCTTTAAAAACATGTGTCAAAAATTAATTACTACCCAGCACTACTACCCTATGAAAAGTCCATATAGAATTCATTGCTTCTAAGTCAAATTTGCATGCGTATCCAAAAATAAAAGTTTCATTACTTTTTTTGCTAAGCTTTTTTTGCTGGGTAACTTTGACCAGGTCAATTTCATCACTATTCTGACTTGTTGAGTGATTACACTGATAAATT